>NW_015623515.1:1045403-1045492 GCF_001515625.1 Sinocyclocheilus rhinocerous | reverse complement strand
TCCAGTGGGGACATAATTATGGATTATAATGACTTATACTGCCTTATTACGTGTTGCGTTGCATCGCGCCGCGTAAACATAAAATCATT
>NW_015623515.1:1041678-1045323 GCF_001515625.1 Sinocyclocheilus rhinocerous | reverse complement strand
AAGAGCTTGTAACACTCCAAAGAGAAAGGAAAAATTTCAATCGCATCATATGACCCCTTTAAGATAGGATAGTGTAGAGTAGACAGGAAGTGAAGTGGAAGAGAGATGGGGGTGGGATCGGGAAAGATCGGGACTCCCGTGATACAATGGCATGTTGGCACACTGCCCACTAGGCTATTGGCGCTGACAATAATTTTTAACAATATTACGGCTTTTAGTGTATTTTTTAAGCTAATATATGTAGCTTTGGTATGTAGCTTAAGAGAAACATTTAAAAGAAAACCTTACCTGTAACAAACATTTAAACGGTAGTGTATGAGAACCAAGTTCCTGTAGCTGGTGTGTGGTGAGCGCACTTGTGCCGTTGTCCTGTGGCTGCCGTCGCATCATCCAGGTGGTGGTTGAGGAGAGATGATTGTAAAGCGCTTTGGGTGTACAGCAATATACAATAAAGCGCTATATAAATGCCTCATTCATTCATTCATTCAAGTTAGTTGGCTATAAAGCAGATAAAATATCTCCTTAACGCAAAACTCCCAATTGAAATGATTTTTCGCATGTAAAATTTAATTGAGCAACATTTAGCTTTGAGCATGTTGGTTATACATTTTCACTGGCAAAGTCCAGTTATTTCAGTTGGAAACCAATACAGTCAAGATTCCTCAAGGGCATAAAGTTGAGTTTCGCGTGAGGCCAAAAAGTATCCCAATGCAGATTTCACTCATGCTCAAGTTGCTCTCATGAATTTGCCGTGTTGCACAACAGAAAGCTGCTTGGTTTGAAGGTTACTTCTAAACTGTGCTTCATACATCATTACACTATTTACAATGGAGAATTTGACCACATCTTATGTTTCAACATGCTTGTGAAGACCACATTTTTTGCTTGCACCTCTGTGTGAAACAAGTGTGAGATTGTTAAATGTCTTAGCTTGATTTCAACCTCTTTCACTTCAAATGTCAAAACCTTGAATATTTACAGAAAGACTGTCTCTCTGGGATGTGTACACAGAGATAGTTAGCTCAGATTTATTGCTCTTTTCAGAACACATTTTACTTAAACTGCTGTAACATAAACATGACATTGGAGAACTGGAATTCAATACATCCCATGTATTAGCTTTTTGTGGTTATAAAGGGTTAGATTACTAGTACATTTGTTATCTTTGTATGTGGGCCTGTGCTGTGATGTGAAACGGTTTCGCTTCTGTAATAGTTTATTTTTGAAGAAAAGGAACTTGTGTTTCAAGAATACTTGAAATGCTGACACATTTAGGCCTGTTAAAAGAAAGTACGTTTTATTTAGCACTGTTGGCCTGTAGTTTTTTTAAGGCTGTTTTTCTTAGCGCTTGGTCAGAACCTGAACCTGAACCTCCCCTGCTTCCACTCGCTTTTCTCATTTTTCTTTTGGTTTCGGACCTCGGTACTTGGTACGGCAGAATTCTCCCACTTCCTACTTGAAATTTAACATTGGAATGGCGCTCAAAGTTGAACATCCAACATTTAACATCAGAGCGGATCAATTATTCCCAAATTTAATTTGAAATTGGGTCATTTTTTTAAATGTATTTTGAAAGTAATGTTCTTTCCATTTATGCTGACCAAGGCTGCATTTATTTGATTAAGAATACAGTGAAACAGTAATATTGTAAAATATGATTGCATTTAAAAATAACTCTTTTGTTTTTATTTATTTTAAATAAAATAGATTTTTGTCATGGCAAAGCTGAATTTTCAGCATCATTACTCCAGTCTTTAGTGTCACATGATCTTTCAGAAAAAAATCTAATATTGATTTGATGCTCAAGAAACATTACTTATTGTTATCAACATTGAAAACAGTTATGCTGCTTAATATTGTTGTGGCACATTTTTTTTCAGGATTCTTCAAGGAATAGAAAGTTTGAAAGAACATTCAGGCTAATTTCATTTGCATTTATTCATTTCTCAGTGACTTTCAAATGAGGAATACAACAAGCAATTCAAAAAGACATAACTATTTGAAATGGAAATCTTTTGTAACATTATAAATGTCTTGGCTGTCACTTTTGATCAATTTAATGCATCCTTGCTGATTAAAAGTATTAATTTCTTTTTTTTTAAATCCTGCCAACCCAAACTTTGGAACGATAATGTATGTCACATTATATACCATCACTTGAAAAGCTGTGTGGTCTGTGGGTTCCATGTGAGAAGGCAAGAGAATAGTTAATGAAAGGAAGCTTTCTAGACATGGCTGGTCGATGGGAGTCCACCATGAGTGTCAACAGGTCAGTCTCGTTCATTAGAGTCCCCCTCCTTCTTTCTGCCTGTTCTCCCTGTTCCCCGTTCCCAGGCTCCGTTCATTCCTGGGGGCCCCTTTAGCTCCATTGTGCGAGTGTTTTGGAGAGCGTGTGTGTGCGCTGAGTGCGTATCCAAGGCAACCTTTGTTGGCAGTCGGCAGCTTGGGTTTTGTATTTGCAACACAATGCAGTTAAAAGGGGGGGGATGTCAGTGGAAAGACAGAGGAGGGGGATAAGATTCAGTAGTCTGTGTGAAGGAGGTTTGGGAATAGTTGCTTGATTGAGCAAGTGTTTGTTTTGAGTGTGTGTGTGTGTGTGTGCGTGTGTGAGACTCAGACGCTGTCCTATAGACACAAACGTCTGTCTCAGACACTGGAGGAGCACCGGTTTAAGTATATGCGCAGTGGCATATGACTGAGATGAGGAATGAGCCATGAAAAGTGAAGTGAGCCAACAAACAACATATTCAGCCATGCTCTGGCATACTGATAAGTCACAGGATGAGGTTTAGATTTTTACAAGCATGCTGAATCATAAATATATTATTCAGCAGTTGCTCAAAAGTGATAGTAAAGACGTTTACATTGATACAAAAAATCTATTTCAATTAAATGCTGTTTTTGTGATTCTATCAAAGAATCCTAAAAAAAAAATGCAGCACAACTGTTTTCAACATTGATGAGAAGAAATGTTTTTTGAGCACCAAATCAACATATTAGAATGATTTCTGGAGGTTCAAAGACTGGAGTAATAATGCTGAAAATTCAGCTTTGCATCACAGTTATGAATTACAACTTCAAATATATTAAAATAGAAACTTTAAATTGTAATATTTCACAATTGTGCTGTTTTTACTGTATTTGTTATCTAATACATGCAGCCTTGGTGAGCATAAGAGACTTGAAAAGTCAAACATTAAAGGTGACATATTATGCCCCTTTTTGTAATATGTAATATAAGTCTCTGGTGTCCCCAGAATGTGTCTGTGAAGTTTCAGATCATTTATTATATAATTTTGAAAATGCCTATTTTGAGTGGAAGCAGAAACAAGCTGTTTTTCGGGCCTGTGTCTTTAAATGCAAATGAGCTGCTGCTCCCCGCCCCCTTTTCCAGAATAGAGCTGCGCCATTACAGCTCGGACCTGCTAAAAACATTTGTTTTGGGTCTGATTATCATGTTTATCGCGCTGAAATCATGCGTTTTAAACCATATGAGTTTAAACTTAAGATAAACGGTTTTCTGAGCGCACACATCCGAAGCACACACACAGAAAGCGGCTGTCACAGCATGTGAGTACTAAACTAAGTTCTCATTCACACACAAGTTTACCTTCAAAACACACATGAGTTACCAAAACAGTCGGT
>NW_015623515.1:1035168-1040495 GCF_001515625.1 Sinocyclocheilus rhinocerous | reverse complement strand
TATTTTAAAGGAGACATATTATGCCCCTTTTTACAATATGTAATATAAGTCTCTTGTGTCCCCAGAATGTGTCTGTGAAGTTTCAGCTCAAAATACGCCACAGATGATTTATTATAACATTTTCAAAATGCCTATTTTTAGTGGTAGCAGAAACACGCTGTTTTTCGGGCCTGTCTCTTTAAATGCAAATGAGCTGCTGCTCCCCGCACCCTTTTCCAGAATAGAGCTGCGCCTTTACAGCTCGTATCTGCTAAAACATCTGTTTTGGTTCTATTATCATGTTTATCGCGCTGAAATCATGCGTTTTAAACCATATTAGTTTAAACTTCTGATATACGGTTTTCTGAGAGCACACATCCGAAGCACACGGATAGAAAGCGGCTGTCACAGCATGTGAGTACTAAACTAAGTTCTCATTCACACACAAGTTTACTTTAAAAACACATGAGTTACAAAAACAGTCGGTTATGTCTGTGAAGGTAAACAGCTGGGAAATAAATCGCTTGTTTATTTTAGATCTGTGTGG
Source organism: Sinocyclocheilus rhinocerous (assembly GCF_001515625.1). Lineage (NCBI taxonomy): Eukaryota > Metazoa > Chordata > Actinopteri > Cypriniformes > Cyprinidae > Sinocyclocheilus > Sinocyclocheilus rhinocerous. Next base: position 1,039,969 of record NW_015623515.1, on the reverse strand, counting down.
CAGCAGCAATATACAGTAGCCTAAATAAATCAACAAATCCACTGCTTTCTTGTCTCCTCTGAAGCTGGGACTCTAAATAGTGTTCTATGCTGGTCTGTGCAGCCAAAGGCAGAACAGTTAGCATGTTTTGCTCACGTCCTTGACCTAAAACCCTCCTAAATGTTGTTGCCTTACTGTACATATGTTTTTATGAGTTATTACAGATGAGATAAATTTTTTGGTTTTCTTTTTGTGCCACAGATGCAGAACCCTGAACATTGTAAGCAGATAAACATCAAATTTTCATTTTTGGGTGAACTATCCCTTTAACAGGTCACAAGTGTTTATGTATTTTATCCACTAGAGGGCGCTAGAAAGAAAACTCTCTCTATGTCTGGACAGTCTGAGAAATGTCTGGATTATATTGCACTTCTAGATCTTAAAAACAGTGTAGCAACTAGCAAGCTGTTTTACTTGAATTTATATTGTGTGTATGTTTTTCATTTTACCAAGTAAAGTATGCAAACGTATATTTGTTTTGTTCCTACATCAAGACAAGTGTGATTTTAGCCAGTCAGTTTACAGATGTTTAGCTGATGGTGAAAATGATTAGTTGTTTATGGCAATGACTGCACATTTCTTTTTTAATTCCGTTTCACTTGCGTTTCTGCCACCACTGGAACATGGCTTTTATGACAGGCACTCTGATTATGATTATCCCCTTGAGCAGTGTTTTCACTTCTTCTTTCAGTCATGCTTAGTTTTTTGAGGTGGGTTTCGGTCTGTCGTGGGTGTCGTGTGAAAGCAGGGCTCCCATATGACACCTGTAGCTGGGCGGTAATTGAGCCTGACGTCACTGATGACAAATCTCTTTCTCTAATATGAACCTTCACCTTTAAACCTCCTTGATCTTTTCCAGGTACACTTGCAATGGACAGTAAACAATTGTTGATTGTTGTACGTTCATTCTCTTTGTTTAGCACATTAGTAGTAGAGTTAAGCATTACTGTCATGGTACTGGCTTGAATTATAGTTACAGAATATACACAAAACACACAAAAACCTGCCTTTTTCGGCACAGAATCACTGTTATTTTCATATTAGGTATACAAATAAGCCAGTAAGCACCATGATTTTGCTGATGTAGTAAATAATGAGAGGCTTGTGTGATTTGTTCGAACTCAGTTGGATTGTTTTATGGTAAAAAAAAATTGGATGGTGAGAGAAAGAGAGAGAGTGCTTTAAAATTGTAGTTTTTCTGTAAATGGTACCATGTTAATACTATGCTTTTGGGCATATGGGCTACTATGGTATTCTTTGAAGTACCATGTACTTAATGTGGTACACTACTTTTCAGAAGTTTTAAGTTTCAGAAGACATTAATACTTTTATTCAGGAAGGTGTTGTGTTAAATTGGTCAAAGGTGACAGTAAAGACATTTATTATTTTACAAAACATTTCTATTTCAAATAAATCATGTTCTTTTGTATTACCATCTGATCCCACAGTATTTTAATAAAATGTGAAGCTCACAGAAATAAATCACAGTCTGCCTATAACAGAAACAAGTGCTGGCAAATGGGATTCAATCGACAGTGCCTCTTCAAACAAGCTAAAAAGTAAAAAGGATTGTGACCGGATCAATGTCGAGGGTGGTGTCAGTGAGTTTTTTTCATTAAAGGGGTCATATGATGCGATTTCATTTTTTTCTTTCTCTTTAGAGTGTTACAAGCTCTTGGTGCATAAAGAAGATCTGTAAAGTTGCAAAGACTAAAGTCTCAAATCCAAAGAGATATTCTTTATAAAAGTTAAAGGCGGGGCATAGAGGAGAAACAATAATGTAGAGTATCTTGAAAATAATGTGTTTTTTTAACTTTAAACCGCATAAACACATTTCATTACACCAAATACACAAAATAATGTTCTTTTTAACAGCATCATATGACCCCTTTAAGCTAGCAAAAGCCCTCGACGTTAGAGAGTCCCTGCCTCCTGCCCTCTCCGCCTGCTCCCTTTTTCCCCTCCATCTTTTCCCTCCTTCATTGCTGTCTTCATGTTCGTCAGTGAGTGACTACATCTGGCCATGGTTTGATTAGGTGAGTAGGTTGTGCTTATGCCTGCAGCCATATGGGTTTTGTGTTAATACCGCTAGACTAGCCAGCAGCAAACGTGACTGAAGATTTTCCGGTCGCCTCCTTTCACCCCCCACCCAGCACATCCGCTTCAACTCCCCATTCTCCCTCCTCTACTCATTTTTCATCTTGATGGTGGCACCTTGCCGTGAACGCATTAGCTGATGTTGGCACACTGATCTGTGTCTCAGTGTTTCGCTGCACTTGATGTGATATACATGCCAACAGCTTGTATAACCCTTAAACACACTCCTGCTGGCTCACGTTTATTCTGGAAGACTCTTCTGGCCGCTGTGAGGACTGACAACACAGCCGTTCAGGACAGAAGTAAGGGTTATGGCCATCATGACATCATGGTTTCTCCTCATTCCGTTATCAGCATCATCAAGATAAACTTTAGCACAGTGATAAAGATTTCCCCTCATCGCTTCTGCTTTCCAAACATCTCGTAGCAGGATTGGACAGTTACACACCAGTGCTCTTTGTGTCTATGTACTGAATGAGTGAATCTCACAAAAACATGTCCAGGGCACATTTCAGAATACCATGAAGCCAAATTGTCATTATTTTAAAGCATGCAGATGTTTTACTTGAAGTTTCAATGGTTATTCTAATTATAAACTCATAAATGTATTTATTATTTTTTTTAAATGTGAGTAATTTGGTTATTTTTGGATTTGTATTTTATACACCACACACACACACAGATATCTGTATCTATTTATTTATTTTATTTATTTATTTATGTGTATTTTTGCACATTTTTCACGGTTGCTCCATTTATTTGATCAAAAACACAGCAAAGAAAAATAATACTGTGAAATATTATAATTTAAAGTGTTTCTGTTTGAATATATTTTAAGATGTAGCTGAAGCTGGATGTAATCCGGTTTTTTAATTTACAGTTTATACATTTTTAATAATGTAGTTTCTGATTTATTTCTTTTGAATTTGGAGTGAAATAAAACCCCCGGCATGTTCTTAACAGATTTTGTGGGATTCATCCATATATATCCTTGTGTCTGTGCCAATATAGTCAGTGTCTGGCTGCGCATGCCCATATACGATCAAAACGTTTGAACGCGTGCAGGACGCACACATGGTATGGTATGGATGTGTGTGTGTGTGTGTGTGTGTGTGTGTAAGCAACTATCCTGCACTATGTGCCAGTGTGATGGAACCTTATGGCGGTGTGTCGGTGTGTGACTTTGAGAGGTAATCCCGGTCTCTGTGACGTGGATCACCTGCTTTCCTAGCTGCTCGTCAACAGATGGAAACTCGAGGATTAGCTCTATAAGAGCGACGGCTGACAGAGCGAGACAAAACAACCTCAACAACTCGCAGAAAGAGACAGGGGATATATGTGAACAAAACTACATTGATTCCAGGCTCTCTAGAGGGGGAAACAAATCAATCTGACTACAGAGACTGACAAACATTCTCTGAAGAAGTTTGAGAGCAGAACGCAAGGCAGAATCCAAACATTACTTTTGAGTTTTTCCTATAAGACTCCATTTCGTTGGAATAGTTGAGACATGACTGTTATCAAGGTCAAACAGTGAGTATCTTTGGGCATGTTTTTGTCTTGTTCATTCTGTAATTGGTAAGCTAATAGTTCTTTAATCGTTTTTAACAGCCAAGCCAACCCTTAATTATAAGGTGTTGAAAAGTCTAGAAAAAAAAAATAGAATACAGTGTCATTTATCAGTGGTTATTGTCATTTGGTTTGGTTTTTAAGTTTAACATAAGAACAATTTTACATTAGTTGTCTTTACTAGTAGTTCTAGGTGAACATCTTGGTTTGACAGTAGTTTTTGATTGTTAACTTTTATAGTTTACCTCATATGTTCTGTAATGTTGAAGTGAAATGCTCTGGAAATGTTTGACCCAGTACACACTAGCAATCTGAATATCCCCACATATGGACAACAGGTTGTCCGGTCAGGTGAGGTTTTGATGTGCGGCACACACTGCTGTTGTCTGCTGACTCGGTGCCAGTTTTGTTAGTGGCAGCAGCGGGTTTGCCAGAAGATGTGACCTGGTTTACATACCGCAGCGTGACTCGGCATGTCTGCAGGTCAGGATGGGGGGTGATACACAAGCAGGTGTAGCTGGGACAACAGCATGGTTATTTCTGTTGGGATCCAGATTATGATTATCAATAAGACCGTTGAGGTGTGTGTGTGGGTGTTTCTGATTGGTGAGTGGTTGCTTGCGTAGTGGAAGCATGTGTTTCATGTCTTATTTCTTTTTTGATACCTTTATAGGGTCCCCACCGTCCCAGTGAAGAACTTAAATGGATCCAGTCCTGTCCATCCAGCTTTGGCAGGTGAGAAACAATATGCAAATAAGTTATAAATAGCGACTGTGAAGATTAAATATAGTAAGATTTGAGATAATTTTGTAACTAAAGATGCTGAATCTAAAAATAGATGGATATAAAACAGATGAGATTGTCTCTTCTCGTTGGTTAGGTATCACTGGGATTCTAATGAGTGCCGCTGGACTCCCGGTCTGCTTGACCCGCCCACCCAAACTTGTGCTCCACCCCCCACCTGTCAGCAAGAGCGACATCAAACCTGTACCAGGCCTCGGCCACTGCTGCCGGAAAACTACAAAGAAGCAGGCCCGCAAAGGCAAGGAGCAAAGACAGTTTAATGCAAATTACAATTACTGTAAAAAAAAAAAAA
>NW_015623515.1:1033070-1035154 GCF_001515625.1 Sinocyclocheilus rhinocerous | reverse complement strand
TTCAAAACACAATAAAAACATTGTATTCATTTTGTGAAATATTATTAATAATTATTTAATTATTATTATTTAATATTATTAATAAATAATAAAAATATCACAGAAATGAAATTAGATTTCACACTATTACTGTTTTTACTGTATTTTTAATCAGATAAGTTCAGTCTTAGTAAGCATAAGAGATGTCTTTCAAAAACATTAAAAAAATCTTTATTCCAAACTTTAGACAAGTAGTGTATGTATAAACAATATATAGAAAATAAATAAAATATTTATATTTTATATATCATGTCACATGTTTGTGACAGATTATTTCTCTAAATCCTTATTTGATTAACTTTTTTTAAATAACTTTTTCTTCCATTTGAGCAGGTAGAACTTCAGAAGAAGTTGTTAGAAGATATCTCCAGAAAGTCCGCAACCCACCTGAGGAGGTAAACATACATGATTCATATTTTCATTTTTTTAATTATTTAAATCATTTTAATTAAAATATAATACTTTTTTATTAAAATAATTATTTTAATTATCTTTCATTAGATTAATTAAACTTGATTCAATTCTTTTTTTTTTTTTGGTTTCTCTCTTTTTCTCTATTAATTTGAATTTTTTTTAGGATTGTACTATCTGTATGGAGTCTCTCTGTGGCCCATCTGGTTATAAAGGCCCAGGTGTAGGTGGCATTTCTCGAGCAGAGTTAGTGGGTCGTCTGTCTCAGTGTGGGCATCAGTACCACCTGCAGTGCCTGGTGGCCATGTACAACAACGGCAACAAAGACGGCAGCCTTCAGTGTCCCACCTGCAAGACTATCTACGGTGTTAAAACCGGCAACCAGCCACCAGGAAAGATGGAATACCACGTCATTCCTCACTCCCTTCCTGGACACCCTGACTGCAGAACCATCCGGATTATCTACAACATACCCCCTGGCATTCAGGTAAGACTCTTAATTTAGAGCTCGTTTAAAACCACTGCTCTTCCCAGAGCATTCATTCACATTGGCATTTGTGCCACCTACATCATATGTTGAGCTATATAACTATAATGTAGGTCTAAATGGCTCTTTCTATGATTGTTTTAGGGTCCAGAGCATCCCAACCCCGGGAAGCCCTTCACAGCCCGTGGATTTCCAAGACACTGCTACCTCCCTGACAGTGAGAAAGGCCGCCTGGTGAGTCTCCAGACCTTCTCAAACACAATCTCATTCATCCTCTTACAGGGTCCCTGATTGTCCTTAAAAATCTTACATTTAGTTTATACAAGTTTAAGGTTCTAAAAAAAAAACAAAGGTTCTAAAAGTCCCTAATACTATATGTACACTATATACAGCAGTCAACATTTGAAGTGGATCAAAACCTTTCATCAAAGTTGTCCTAAAATCAAAACAATACCTGTTCTTGTCTTAGAACAACTTTGAACTTTTTTTATCCACTTCAAATATTGACTACTGTAGTATAGGGATAGTGCACCCAAAAATGTAAATTCTGTCAGACTGTATGCATTTCTTTCATCTGTTAAACAAAAGATATTTTGAAAAATGTTGGTAACCAAACAGTTGCTGGTAGCCATTGATTTCCATAGTATTTTTTTTCCCCATACAGTGGAGGTCAGTGGCTACCAGAAACTACCTTTGGTTACCCATATTATTCAAAATATCTTCTTTTATGTTCAACAGAAGAAAGAAATTCATACAAGTTTGGCACATCAAAAGGGCAAGTGATGACAAAATATTAATTTTTGGGTGAAGTATCCCTTTAAATATCTTAAATACTATAAGAAAAGTGTTCATAATAATAAAAAAAAAAGTCTTAAATTTAGGGATGGAAAAATAGGAATCGCCATATGGTTTAATGTGATTATTAAAACTTCAAAAGGCAATGATTTAAATAAATATAAATTAAATAGAAGTATGAAATGTAATCGGTTCAATCAAAACATGGTGCCGTTGCGCATTCTGCAGGCTGGCGGTTTTAGAGCAGTTTGTAATGTGTAACGCATTATATACACACATATTTTTTGTATATATATATATATATATAGAAAGAGAGAGAGAGAGATGCTTATTATATATATTTATATTTTAT
>NW_015623515.1:1028435-1033040 GCF_001515625.1 Sinocyclocheilus rhinocerous | reverse complement strand
CAAACAGGGCCTGTGCGCAAACTGAGCCAAGCTCAATAATAGTGTGGTTTTTTTATCACCAGTTTAGGAACCATCAAGGTTTAGATTCTCCTAAGTTGAAGGTGGTGTGGGCCTTTTAAATGGTTATGAAGAGCAACTAACCTACCCTGTTAAGTCCGTTGTAGTTGTATCCTGTGGACAAACTATCTCCGGTTGCCTTTCTGGTCGGTTCTCGGTAGGTCTGTGGTGGACCTGTTTACAAAGCTGTTGACGAAACGTCTGCATGTATGTACATGCAAATGTGTAAGCTTACATTTATAGTTGATGTGCTGTATGTATGTGTTTTATGTACACAATTATTTTCCCCTGCATCCAGAAGCATGTTGTGGAAGTAAATGAGTATTTCTTTTTCTTGTATCATTTTTTTTATAATATACTTTTCATTGATTTAACTTTTTCTTATAAGCTATTAGTTTTTTTCCCCACTGTGAAGTTTTTAACATTTCTTTTATCGCACTTGTATGATTTGATTTATTGACCAGCCACGTTCCTCATGATAGTTGCTATGGAGACAACAGTGAAAATGGCAGGCTGCCAGGACGAAAACTGTGAAGACGGAGAACGGAGCTAGGAGAACTAATGTTGCTGTATAATATAAAATGTACAAAACAACTCTTGCATATTACATAGCTGCTGGAATACTGAATAAATATTAAAGGCACTCAAAACAAGGAAATGCTGGTTTGGATTCATTTTCTTCGCAGTTTAAACTTGATTCTTTTTTTTTCTCTCAGGTTAAAAATGTGGCCCTTTTTGCATAGTTTACTTATGTCAGTCAGGCACTAAATATTTGACTCAGTAGGGGGCGATGTTCAACTAAAATAACCAATAGGCAGGATCCACACTCACTCTATGGCCTATGAGTGATAAAAGTACCAATTTATAACACAATTTAATTATAGCATTTTAGTATGCACCATGCTGTAAATATTAAACAATTATTTTACATAATAGTTTCACAAAATGTGCCCCCCAAAAAAAGCATTATTACTTTACAAGGCTGTTGGTAGACAGCCATTTTACTACAATATTCTCAAAATGGCCCAAAATCAGCACAAGACTGTCAAGATGGCAATAGGATGGGCTGCCCTCTCTCTCGCTCTCACTCTCACTCTGAATTAAAATTTTATCATGACACAAAATGAACAGACCATCTGGTCCCCCCTAAGACCAGGGCATTTCCTCTACAGGCAGATGATCCAGCTTGTTAATTAATGCTTTTATGTTATACGTGTTACATAACCCTGAACAAATTCAAAGAGCAAAGGGCTTGGTGGTATGAATCTCAAAATATGCATGTGTGTATATGTGTATATTATATATATAATTTTATCTTTAATCTCTCTATCTCTATCTATCTATCTATCTAGATAGGGTTTGATGTAAATCTGGCTCCAGCATAGATAGATAGTAATATATTAATTGATATATTAATTGGTGTAACGTGGTGTAATGATTATGAAGCCAAGCTGTCCTTCCCCGTAATGTATATCTGTGCTCATGTCAGTCTGGAATGTCTCCAAATGTCTTTTAACAGAGTGAAGTTGATGTGAAGGTGATGTGTCTCTAGACAGATGGGCGAAGCATATAATGCGGTTAACACCGAGTTAGCCATAAAGAAGCACATGCACCGTGTGTCATCTCAGCTGGTAATCTGTCAAAATATAACCCTGCCCCCCAAATCACTACCCCCAAAGTCCTGTCCGAGACCCCCTGTAGCTGTGCTAGAAGATCTAGTAATCTGAAACACTCGGGGTGCGGTCAGAGTCGAGGAAGTGTTTGAGGGCAAATGTACTGTGGTAAGGGCTCAGGGCCAGAGGGGTAATTACACTAACCTAAACAAGTTTCGTGCCGCAACATGCCTGCAAAATTAAGGTGCGCGTTTCCAAAACCTTTTTAGACCGAGTTTAATGCAAAATCGGCCTGACTGCTCATTTTTGGATCTGACACCAAAACAACCTCATTTTCTTTCTCAATTTTCTTGTAGTTTTAAAGGCGTTATATCAAGTGCAAATGCACTTTCTCTGCAATGTCCCTCTAGCCCCTTCTCTATTAAAAGCTTTTAAGCTCGTAAACGCTGGGACTAAGTGGCCTGGAGAGAGACCGGTTGCCTAGGCAACAACACACTCTACCGCTTTCGGTCCCCAGAGGAGTCATATTTCACATGCAGATTTTCTTCCGACCCACTTTGTTGGCTTTCAGCTAAAAGCTTTTTGCTGCAGACTGACAGAGACAAAAGAGTAGAGGAGAAGGGGAAGGGTTTGGCTAGAAGAGGAGGGCCTTAATGGGCTGTTGCCAGGGTAACTTGACATCATGCTGACGAACTTCCCTCTTTAAAAGCTTTTAAAGCGATTGCTCCAGCCCTCCAGGTTCCATTTTGAGGCCTCTTAACTAAGTATGGGGGGAAGGGCAGCAGAGGCCTGTCTCTCGCACACACAAGCACATGCTTGAGAAAGCAAAGTAAGGCCAGGAAAACAGACTGCACTGAGAAAGAACCGAGCTTAAATCATAAACCCGAGCGAAAGGTACATAATCTGTTCTTAAAATGGCCTCTGAGGACCTCTGCTTTAGTTACACAGTGCCGGGCTCGAACGAGAAGCACAGGAGGGCTCGTAACTGGACGGATTCTGAGATGAAAGCTCTTGTGTACATTTGGGAAGAGTATGTGACAGAGCTAAAGAAGGCTAAGCGCAATGCTAAGATCTACGAGACAATGGCTAAGCAACTTTATGAATTAACTGGCGAACAGCGACACAGGGAAGAGATTAAGATGAAGATTACCAACATGACTTTCCAATTCAGGCAAGTAAATACTACACTATCTATCTATCTATCTATCTATCTGTTTGTCTGTCTGTTTTTCCGCTTGAGGGCCAAAGATCATACCAATAATCTGTTTATCACTGCACATCTACTCTTACTACTTCGTAAACTGCAAGTATATTAAATTAAGATAAATGCCCAGGTATATTTCGTTTACTACTTCGTTTAGTACTTCGACTTGAGCGCGCAAGTCTTTCAAAGCGTACCGCATTGGCTGTAAAAGCCCCGTTCACACTACAAGCGACACGCAACAGCAAAGCGACACAATCCCATTCATTTCAATGGAGAGCTGGCGATTTCCGGCGACACGAGCGACAGCGGCCGTTGGCGACCGGATGGGGCGTGTCCAGTGACTCGACAAAGTTCAGAATCCTTCAACTTTATGCAAATGAAGAGCGACTTTCGGGAGCGACAGCCAATAGGAAAGACGACAGTAGAGCTCCTCTCAGCGCCATAGATAAACATACGCAATGGAAGAAAGTAGGCTCTGTTTCTCATTCATTTTTGTTTGTATGTACGGATTTAATTTAGATTTAGATTATATTTAGTCTTTTGCCTCCAAAATGTTTGTACTTAGCAGCAAGAAACCTGATTCGCTGTCAAGGCAACCAGTATTGAGAACGCCCACTAGCAACCTCATGGCCAGCCCCTGGCGACATGCAGCGACTTTTGTTTACTACCTACTTGCGTTGCATGCGCATTGCATGTGCGCTGTTATTCGTGCACAAGTCTACGCTGACGCCCGTTTCACACCACACGCGTAAGCAGAGCAGAGGCAGCGCAGAAGCGGCGCGTATGCAGCGCGCGCCCATTGTGCTTTCACACTGGCAGCGTTTGTCGCGTAGCTGAACCGCGGCTTGTGTACTGCAAATACAGACGAGTATTGTTCATTCGGTCACGCTTTTCAGGTGCGTGTGGTGTGAATGCTCTAATCTGTTAACATGCGCGCTGAAAAAAATACGCGCTGCTTAAGGCTGATTTATACTCTAAGTGTTTACAACTAAAGCTTTTAAAAGTAGTTAAAATCCCTCATAATTTCTCAAAAATATCACAGTAATCTTGGTCCATTTTTAGTGCAGATTAGTGTGGTAATGACTTGATTCTAACATTTCTGATCCATTCTCTTAAAACCCTGAAACCCAAATAGCCTATAGAAAAAAAAACTGTGAAAAAATTATTTCACCTTTTAAATGTTGTAGGAGGCCTCTAATGCAGAAATAAATGGGCTTGTACATTTTTTACATTTTAGTCATTTTTTTAGGGAAATGTTAACGTAAACGTAAATATTGCAACGTTGGGCTCTTGGGTAACAGAATTTTACTCACTGTCTGAAAAAATGTAGAGAACATCTAAATTTGGTTCATTTGCAGGTTGTAATGCTTATGTAACCCCATAACAATGGTCTATATATGTATACACACTAATAATCACACAATAAATATAAAATAAGTCATATTTTTATGGACAAAAAAACATTTATTATAAAAATATGTTCAGGTTATATTTACAAAACGTCTCAGGTTACTTATGTAACCATGGTTCCCTGAGTAGGGAACGAGACACTGCGTCCTCTAGGGGTCGCTATGGGGAACGCCTCGTTGTGACCCGTGTCTGAAGCATACATTCAAAAAACACTAACAACATGTTGGCCGGCGACAGCCCATGATGTCACTACCGGTGCGACTATAGTATAAATAGGCGCCGGGAGAACATGTCATTCACTTCTTCGTCTGAAGCTTGCGT
>NW_015623515.1:1016255-1028326 GCF_001515625.1 Sinocyclocheilus rhinocerous | reverse complement strand
GCCCAAGGTACCGGGGTCTAAACCAACTCAGAGAAAGGGAACGAGGCTAATAACGCGTAACCCTTACCATACAGGATTTCAGAAAGTGCGCAGAGTCTTAGCGTGCACACTTACCACTATGTGAATTTTAGAAAGTGCGCAAAGTGCTCAGCGTGCACATTTACCACCATGTGGATTTCAGAAAGTGCACAAAGCTTAGCGTGTGCACTTACCATAGCATGGAGTTAAGAGCTTCCCAAGCATCTGCTCAGAGATGCCCGGAAAACCGATGGATGCGTGAGGAAAACGGCCTCTTCCATTCCTTCTCGATCTCTGTATGGAGATCAGGAAGAAAAGGAAGGCTCACCTGAGCTGGAGGGCTATGGTCAGAAAGATAACACTCATCGAGACAACCTCGCAACGTCACTTTCTTGGCCCGCTTCCACAGCAAGTCAAGCCTCGCCGTGGCGTGATCCATAACCTCCAATAGCTCATCATACGCAGGGCAGGAGGATTGGGAGGGCTCAGCCTCAGACTCTTCGCCCTCCTCAGACATCTCCTGCTCTTCCTGGGCCGAACCCAGCAGAGCACTGGCCCCTGGATCAGACGATGTTAGGGAAATAACATCATCCTAGTGCTCGCCATAATGAAGGAAGAAAGATCGCTCTTACCACGGAATGCACGCTTCAAACAAAACAATCAGTGAAGACGAAGAAGAGAACGACGTGTTCTACTGGCGCTTATTTATACTATAGTCGCACTGGTAGTGACGTCATGGGCTGTCGACGGCCAACATGTTGTTGGTGTTTTTTGAATGTATGCTTCAGACACGGGTCACGACGAGGCATTCCCCATAGCGACCCCTAGAGGACGCAGTTCGAAGTTCCCTTGAAAGGGAACCTGATGAACTGAATGAAAGCTTTAAAACATTCATCATGACTTGACATTAAAACTTTCTTCTCTTGTATCAGAGTCCATCTCAAAGTCACTTTTCCCATTTTGCATGGTAACAGTGATATCACACATATGATGAGACAGTCTTTCTTGGCTGGTGACATTCTAAAATGAAAAAAAAAAAAAAAAAAGATTATTTCCAGGCTAAAAATATCAGTGCAAATTAACCCCAATATACTTACACCTTTTAAAGAATTCACCCATTCACAGAATTCACCCATTCCACAGAATTCACACAATACTGTCTGATAGCTTATTGTGTCCTTTAGTTATCATGCTAATAGCACCGATACCTCCCACATTCCAGAACATTATCACCTGTCCCTCATGCAGCAAGCAGATATTAGGGCAAACAAGCAACGTCTAGAAAAAACAACAGGACATTTTATAAATGATAAGATACAAATAGTTTAAAATATTGCTTCAAAAATACTTTAAAATTTTCAAAGAAATAATTTATTCTTCAACTTGAACTTATTTAATTATCATAAAATCTTGATTGAATCTCAAAATGGTAACAAAAAATAAATTTAAAACTTGTGAATGATCAAAAACAGTATGTTTCTAGTATTATTTTTTCACATGGAACAAGTGAGAAGCACAATTCATCCATGTAATGTGTAAGGTGCACAGGCAAATTTTGCTACCCATTTAACCCAGTGTTGTAAAATTACAACACTGACATAAGCTCAAAATTTAAAATGATTAATGCATTCAACAATACCTTAATATCTACACGATCTAGACATTACTAATCACAGAAAAAATATTTTAGGCATTTTACTCACTTGAATGTAATAATTCCTTCCTTTTCTGGGCACTCAAAGCGCTTTACATAGAAAGGGGGAATCTCCTCAACCACCACCAGATAAATGTAGATTTATCCAGTCCAGTAAAACAAGAAGATGTGTTTCATGGGAAGTTTGCAGGTTGTGTGAGTTTATGGCCAGGTAAACAGGCCTATTTTTTAAATCTAGCATCCAATAGCATTGCAAGGCTAACCAATAGGATCTATTAGTTGTGTAAATGTGGTCTTAGAGTGAGAGAGAAAAAAAAACATGAGCAGCTTTATTTTAGTCAAGCTAAAACTGATATTGTAATATTACAACAGTGGGACTTACAGGGTTTAAGCTAATTTTTACACTACAACAATATGAGACAATATGAAGTAGGACTTTAACAGTATCTTTTTAAACAGGAAGCTGAAGTACACAGCAAATGGAAGCAATGCTACACCTGACTGGCCGTACTACAAATCTATTGAGAGGATCTTGTCAAAGATACCAGACCATGCCCATATGAGCCCACCGAACCTCTCGACATCTGGCCCCTCCACTTCTCAGCTCGAGACTTCTGTGCCCCAGTCAGCTCCACCAAGTGGGTTTCTACCCGAGTACACTGGTTCCTCAGAGGAGAGAGAAATCAACGATGAGGAGGAAGGCCTAACAGAGAACTCAGAGAGTTCTTTTGAGACCAGGTAACATGTTCGATCTGATCACAGATCCGTTTCAGATTCATAATTGTGCAATTATAAATGCATGGCTGTCCATCTGCAGGTCACAGCCACATAAGAGGCGGAGGCTTTCACACATGTCACTGCGCCGAAAGAAGCTGCGTGTCCTGGACGCAATGCTGCAGGAGCAACGCAGGATAAGCCGCGCTGTTGAGGAGGCATGTCATGAAGTTCGCCGCGTTATGCATCAGCAGAACTTCCTGCAGGTGCAGAGCCTCCAGCTTCAGGAACGAATGATGAACCTCCTGGAGAAGATGATTCCTGCTCCGTCTGCCCCTTCTTGGCCTAACCCACCGGCCTCAAAGGGTTTAGGAACAACTACAACTGAGTGACAGTGACCTCGGGATATGGACCTTTTTTGTCTTTGCTAAGGAAGTGTTGCTATATGCTAAGTATAAAAGCTATAACCAACTAGTTAGCTGTACATTTTAGACCTGTTTAGGCTCTGTTCAGTCTTCTACTATAAATATGTTATTCAAAAATGTTGACAGATGTATCCTAAGCAAGAAACTTCTGAAGAAATCACTATTTATCCACATCTGATTCAAATCTGAATCAAAATGTAGTTCTCAAAAGTGAAATGGTGATTGTTATGTGACACAAAAATGTGTTGTTTATGAAATCTGATTCATTTGATTTCTAATCGCTGTGTTAGTTGCTAATTCCTGGCTAATTATTTAGACAATGTAATGTCAATCATGGTTGACTGGCATCTAAAAGATTTCAGATTTCTTTTAAGGCATTCTTTAAAAGGATACCGTGTTCAAGAAAACTCCAGAAGGTCAGAAGTTCAGGTCAGACAGATAACACCAAATGGTTGGTGATAATGTAAACTGAATTAGGCTGACAAGGATTCGAAATGGAAGAGGACAATCTTAGTTTAGTTAGTAGCATTACAGTTCAGCGTTACAGTGTTATAGCATAGCACAATTTAGCAAAATGTAACATGTTACTAAATGTTACAAAATGCAATTGTTTTAGTAGCAGTTTATATGCTGACACTCATATTTAGCTTAGATCTTAAAATATACAAAAATAGAAAAAAAAATGCTATTCGCATTAAAATGAGTATAATACACCCATTTATGAATTTCTGAATTAAACGTCATTTTGATATTTTTGTGAGGTGTCAAAAATGTCTAGGTGGTCCAACTGTCCATAGATTGTAAAAGAGAAAAAAAGTGTCATTAAAAAGTTACAATTCTTGAGGGGGGAAAAACAAATAAATAAATATAAAAAAAAATATTTATTTATTTATTGGAATCAGTTGTCTGTCAAATTAAAATCAGTGACTGAACTCAAAATAGTACGGCATACTACCTACTAGCCTATTTCTGCAATATTTTTTACATAAAGAAAGAGTACATTTTTAAGAACTTGGCATGTGTTTTTAAAACTAGATTTTTTTCTAATCTCCTTTTTATTATCTCAACCTATCCTTATTTGTCAGTTAACCTTAAAGACTCTCAAAAGTTGCCAGATAGATTGAACCTGACTTGCACCCAAACATTATAATGGCTAATGCACCACCACATGCTCTTTAATTCTTCTTAATGTGCAGGCAAGATAGTTAATCCTTTCTGCTGTGCCTTACATTGTGCACATGGTAATTAATAGCAACAAACGTTGTACAAATATGAATTTCATCACCTCTCTTCTTTGTCTGTGATGAAATGGCCCGTCAGGGCTTCATGAAAGGTATTAGTTGATAAGAAGAAAGACGTTAGTGCTCAGTGACCTGGGTGTGGCGTCATGAATACAAACCAACATTTTAAAAAATGCACTGCAACTGTAAACTTGTATTTTACATAAAGTTAAGTGGTTTTCATTACCCATTTTACTCTTAGTAATTTAATAATTTAATAAATTTCATAATTTAAAAGTTTAGTGCAGAAGTATCGAATCGGTATCGATATCGACGATACTGCCTTGAAAAGTATCGGTATCGTATCGAAAACAAAATAAGGGGTATCGCCCATCCCTAGTAGTAAATGCTGTTCCATCCGCCAATGAGAGCGCCGTATATATATTTGAATATTGAACATGATTGACACCTCTGTCAACCAATGAGAAAGCTGATATCAGTTTGCAAACGTCGGTGCCATAGCGACAAGAGAATGACGCTTTGTATTCCCAACAATAGTGAATGGCAGTGGTTTAAGTCCGTTGCGCGAAGGGAGTTCCGAAATAAACGAAGAAAAACTTTGGAATTAAAAAGAGTGCTGGTAAGCGCCGATGTATACATTTGTTGTTAATAACTACGTGAACTTTAAGTGAAAGAAGTGCGTTTGGAACGCAAGTTTGTTTACGTATAATGAAAAGTGGCATGTGACACGAGAGCTCTCAAAGCAAATGGATAGTTTTGTATCTGTCTTTTCCTTTTTCAAAAAGACCATTCACGTTTATCATTTTGTCTTTTTTTTTTTTTGAAGAAATGCGATTAAAAACTGTTTAATTTATCCTTATTTCACAATTTGAGTAACCTTTTTGAAGTTTTGCCACTTAGTTCTGCGTTGTGAATTTTTAAAAATATAAAATTAAATTCGTAGAGATGTTTATAAAATATCATGTTTAATTTAATATTGTTTATATAATAAAATATATTATATATTTACAATATTTGTAAGTGAGTGGTCAAGGTTTATATCGCTGTATTCATCTTACATATTATAATTGAGCTGCTTTTCTGTTTATCTCTGTGAAGCTGCTTCGACACGATGCCTATTGTATTAAACGCTATAGAAATAAAGTTCACTTGACTTGACATATATTTGCCTTCTTAATAACTATTTAAACAAATGAAAAAGTGTCATATTCTAACCTTAGTCATTTTACTCCCCTCAGGTCTGATCTGTAGCAGTGCAGCAAGATGATTGTTCATGGTTGGAACTGTATCTGAACGAAACTACTATACCAGTACAAAGTACTACTATTGTGAGTTCCAGCACCAAAATGCGAGTTCTGAAGCCAGCTGAGTCGACTATGAGGCATTCGGATCGTCCCCCCAGCCCGGCGGTGCGCAGGGTGGAGATGGAGCGTGGCAGAGCTGGCTACGGGTTCACCATTGCCGGCCAAGCACCTTGTGTCCTGCGGGGAATAATAAAAGGGAGTCCAGCGTACAGTGTCGGACTGAGGCCTGGGGACCGCATCTTGCGTGTGAACGATACAGACGTGTCCGAGGCGCCGCATGAAGTTGTGGTGAAGCTGATTGGTATGTCATCACAATCACTGTGTTTGCTGGTCACATCAGGTGACAGGCCACCCATGGCCTCCTGCTCCAGTGACGAGGAACTGGGTTGTCAGAGTAAGAGTAAACTGCCGTGGCTCAATCCTGGAAAAAAGGATCCTTTCCCCAACAGTATGGACATGAGGGAGCCGATGCTTCAGTCGGTTGGAAGTTTTGATACTGTCTTTGAGATCTCTGATCAGGGCACCATGAGCACCCATCAAGAGAAGCAGAAAAAACAAAGACCTTTGTCTGAACCAGATATGTCTTATTGGTTGCAGCAGCGTAGGTCAAATAGTCTTTCACAGGATGACACGTCTCGAGTCGTAAGTGAGGATTCTGTGTTTTCAGACCTTCAGAGTCAGAATGACTTTGTATCTGACTCCAGCATCCTGAACTTTGCGATGATTGTGGGATACATCAACTCCATGGAACTGGAGCTAGTAACGTCACAATCTGAGGAGGAGGCATTGCAAGCCATTCGTGAATGCATTAGTCAGATTGGCATTGAGCAGAAGACCCATTCGCTGGTCATAATGAGGGTCAAATGCAACTGCGTTCAGCTTTGCGATGACCGAGATGTCGTTCTAGCATCTTACCCAGCGGAGAACCTGGCGCTTTGTGTCATTTGCTCGGAGGACAGCAGGTTCTTTGGCCTTGTCTCGGTTGATACGACCAAAAATATTCATGCTGGGATGCAGACAAGCACCCTGAAGACATTATGTCATGTGTTTTTCATAGATCCGGAGTTTTATGAACACAAGGAGCACCAAAGCATCATAGGGCACTTTGGGATTCCCTGCACTCCAGATCCAGACACTCAAGGCTGTTTGGAGTTTCCTCAAACTCCACACTCGATTTCTCACATTGTGTCCGTCCTCTATTCTGACATGGGGGACTATATTGAAAAACTGAGACTGAAACTTGACAGCGAGAATCCTGAAGAAGAACCACAAAACGCGCGTAACAATGGCAGTGGCAGTGACAGCGGGATCGGAAATGCTTCGCCGGAGGATAGAGACAGTCTCAGTGGCCAGTGGAGCTTCACGCCTCCAAACATTTCCAACCCACCACCATATTATTCACAGCACAGAAACAAACCCGAGTGCAGGTGCCTTCTGTCCGAACCGCTAGCAGGAGCTGCTCAACCTGTGACTCAATCAGGTGTCTCAGCCAAGGCAGACAGTTCAGCTTTTACTCCTCTTTCTCTTAGTATGCAATCTAACTTGCCACCTAAACCGAGAACCAGTCAACACAGACCTTCCATTGGCTTAAAGGCTCGCTGGCAGAAGTCTCGTCCCAACAGCATTGAATGCTTGGTTGAAAGGGACACCGATGGGCCCACAAGTAAAAGTAGCATCCTTCCTCCCGCTATGAAACAAATCCCGCCTATCCGATACAAACCACTAGAAGATCTCAAACATCCTCAGAGAATGATCTTCACTCCACAGCTTGAGCTGACCTCCAGGTTCTTCAGTAGTGCAGCCAAGCATAAGGATGGGGAAAATAAGGTCAGAATAAAACAAATCTCTGATGACTTGGTATCTGAATCTGTTCTTATACTACACTATAAAACCTTGGTCTACATTCAACTATGCAGTTGCTAAGGTGTTTTGGGTGGTTAGCAAAATAATGTAATTAGCCTTATGTATGAGTAATAATAATAGTGATGCTTAAAACAAAATAATTTACACTATAATATTACTATGGGCTATTTTACAGCTTGTCCACTATTGTTTTATGAATCAAATGAGACAATCTTTGCTTTGTCTTTGCTGTCTGCCCTGTGGTCAGTCTTATGGCAGGTTTTTTGCCAGTTTGCCACCATGCTAAGTTAAAGGGCTTAATACAATGAGCCAAGGAACAGATGGTGCTGCAAGTAACAGGCACAGCAGATGGAGCTATTGGGTTGATTAGTGCAGTTCAATATGATTACGCTGGATGGATCAGCTTTAGCTCTATTAACAATGTCGAGAGTCACCTAGCAACAATTTGTCAGCCATGTAAGGGAACAGAAGAATATTATTATTTCCTTCTTTTCACTGATGATTTATTGCTAGGCATCTGTCTCCCTCTGACATGTCTTGCCCTTCGGATTTAATTTTGAAGCCTAAATCAATTATGTATTGGAAAGTATTTTTTAGATGCCAACCGTATCTAAAATTAATAAATAAAATTAAATAAATAAAATCAAAGATTTTATTTAATAATGTAGATAATAACACTTTAACCAATTGTAATGTCATTGGTGTTGCAGTTTATATATCAACGATTATGTGTGAAATTAATTTTGTGAAAGTACATAAACAAATAAAAGAATAAAAAAAAGCCATTTTGCATTTTCAATGCAGTTACCCTGATTTCCTGTTTACAATCAATAAGATAATGTATCGAAAATATTAATAATTAATTAATATTATGGTCAATGGTAACTTTTTTTGTTTTATGTTCCTTTGAAATTGAAATACAAATTAATTTTAAATTAGGAGTAACACTACTGAAAAAAGAGCATGGTAGCCAATTGTAAATTATATAGTAATTATTTTTTAATTCTACAATTATATAGTGTGACCTGGAATGAAATTAGTTTTTTTTTATATATATAGAAATGCCACTGTATTGTAAGACACACCTTTGCTATGCCAGTCACTCTTATGAAACTGTAACTGTAAACTCTGGTTAATGTTTGTCTCCTCAGGGGTCTTTATTTTGGGCACTCACAAGGGGACGTTCCTCTGTACGAAGACCATCAGGTCCCGCTAAACGACTCAGTCTGGCTCATTCACTTAATGACCTTGAGGTAAGATATAGCAGTTTCTGTTTTACCTTCAACATCATACTATTGCACACCCACATCATACTATTAAATCATAGTTTCTGTAACTTTTGTATTTACTGCAGTGCTCATGCCTCATATGACGGATGAAAACAGAGATACAACCTGGTGTGTTTAATTGTTTAGGAGGGTCAGTCAGACTGTATTATGCTCTAATCCAATTCAAACTCCTGCTTCTTTCACTTGAGAAACTCAGTTCTTTTCTCGCTCTAAATACACAGAGTGGCCTTTGTGGTGTTGCATTATTCTCAAGCACAATCATGTTTTTCTATTTTCAATAGACAAGGATAACCATGAAACTATTAGAAACACGTGGTACTCTGCATGATAATGATGGTACCATTAGTATCCTCTCCCAAATGTAAAGAAGCCTTTATGTGGCTGGACAGTCTGAAAACACATTACTTTGAGCTTCAACCTTCACCACACTTCTTTTTTCAGCAGTTTTGCTGTGTTCATTCAAAAGAATAGTTCAGCCGCAAATAAAAATGATTTACTCCCCCTCGTGTCTTTTCAAACCATATGTTGCTACTTTTTGAGAAACACACAAAAAAGAATTTGCACTGCTCCTTTTTATATTTGTCGCTCCAAAAAGGTTGAAAACCCATTAAAGTAGATTTCTGAAGTCATGTGGTAGCTATGTGTGACAAACAAACTTAACTTTAATTAGCTTTAAGTTTCTATTCACTGAAAATCTTCCCCTCGGTTACTATATTGACATGATGCGTGAAAAGGCAGCATATTAAAGTTAAAAGCTTACGGTGGAAAGCAACGACTTATTCCTAACAAAATTTCAGTCTATTTGTTGCATAAGGCCTTAGAGGACTAGGAAGGAATATAGTGGAGAGGAATACACTAAAAGTTTGAGCTCAGTAAGATAAATGTTTAATGTTTTTGAAAGAAGTTTCGTATGCCTTATTACAATTTAAAATACTTTTCTATTTTAATATATTTTAAAATGTAATTTGTTCCTGTAATGGCAAAGCTGAATTTTCAGCATCAGTATTTTAGTCTTCAGTGTCACATGATCCTTCAGAAATCATTCTAATGTTCTGATTTGGCAATCAAGTAACAATGTTGAAACATTTCTGCTTAATATATTTTGTGGAAAACTTGGAAACCAGTTTTTCAGCAGCTATTTGAAATCAATTTCTTTTGTAACATTATAGTAACATTATAATGTCTTTACTGTCACTTTTAATCAACTGAATGCATCCCTTGCTGAATAAAAGCATTAATTTCTTACATACCCCAAATCTTTGTGTATATTCCTCAAGTCAATTGGACTGAATCTGTGGTACTTTTTTTTTTTTTTTGGGAAAAAAGGCAACATACCAGTGAGCAAATGATGGCCATTTTTGTTGTTGGAGGAACTATTACTTCAAATCTTGGTTTTGTTGCATTCTTCAAACAAAACTGTTGCTAGGTTGAGTACTTTGTACTCAGCAGGCTAAGACTGATGCGTACATTTCATACCTTTTAAATATTATTTTGTGCACACTAATGGAGTCATGTGGATTTTAACCAGCAAATTTCTTGAGGTTTAAAGCTGGAAAAGGTTTGTCACCTCTCCAAGTGTGGAATCTGAGAGGAGTAGGATTTCCCTTTAGCTTTTCCTGGAACTTGAGGCAGCCTTTTTCACGGACCTAATGCCCCTCTGGTGGTCAGGCAGACTGGAAAGTGTGGTTATGAGAACATCAGTCATGCTGGTGCTCACCAGGAGAACAAGAGCGAGAGGGAGGGGATGTGAAATGGAGAGGCTTGTTTGGTTTAAAAATGCCTGGTCTAAGCATGTTTTTTGTTGCCAGATAACATCTAAATGAAAGGCTATTCAGCTCATTTCAGTAATTTCAGTAATGAACTCAGCAGTTTTTTGCTAAACTAATGGAGCTGCAACAAACTCAACCTCAGTTTTGTAATATTAGAAAATGTATTTATATTTTGTAACCTGGCTTTTACATAGTAGAAATATCATGTATATAACTCTGACAGTGACCATATGATGGTTTTTCTCTTGTTGAATATAATCTTAGTCACTGGTAGATTGTAAATTTGCTTCAGCAATCTCTTCTGTACACTAATAGAATACAGATTCATTGCCTGACGCAATTCTCAGATCCGTATATGTCCTGATATCAGCAAAGAAGGAAGTACACCACAGTACACTTTAGAACACCATGGACGTTTTCTACTGAGCAGTAACAGTTTTATGGACTAAATGCGAAGCATCCTTAATGACGGCTGAGAGTTTGGGCAACGTCCACCCCTCAGACAGCACCTCTCTTAGCACCAAGACCAAGCCAGGCGTCTTGATTAAGCTGTAGAGTGTTTTGGCAGCACTTGTCTTGATGCTGCTTCCAGCACACAACCGCATAGAAGATTGCTGCTTCCACTACTGATTGATAAAGTGTGTTGTAGAGTCCTGCACACAAAGAGTTTGTGTTTGTGGCCCAGTATGTGGAGCTCTACTAGTATTCAGCAGCAGAGGAGGCCTGTATGCTGTTGAGGATACTGGACAAGGAAATAGTCCCAGTTTGAACTTTATCATGCTAATGAACATACCTGTATGCTGTTGCCGTTGATAGTTTTATAGCACACGGAAGATTTATTTCCCAAGCAATTGGGATTTACAGCTGATTTATAACAGCTGTTGGTTTGTATCATGTCAATGATGAAGAAATTTAATGTTGTGGAAAATCCATCCAGTATTGTTTTTTTTTTTGTTCCAAAAACTGTTAACAGATAAATAACTTGTAGCTCATAGTGCGAGTGTCAGATATGAAAACTGTAGTTCCATTGTTACAAAACAGAACCCTCCGTCATAAAGTGGGACATGATCACCTTTTCCAGAGTCGTTATAATGTGAGACCTTCAAGGACTGAAGGTTTGGTTACCCTGCTGGTATGATGCAACTACACCCCCAGAAAAGGATTTTTTATTTTACTGGATTAAAATGAGCCAATGCAACACAATTTAACTTAATTTTATTGTTTTCACTGTATAATGAAAG
Source organism: Sinocyclocheilus rhinocerous (assembly GCF_001515625.1). NCBI lineage: Eukaryota > Metazoa > Chordata > Actinopteri > Cypriniformes > Cyprinidae > Sinocyclocheilus > Sinocyclocheilus rhinocerous. The sequence goes on along the minus strand of NW_015623515.1, from coordinate 1,016,808 downwards.
TTTTCCTATTCCAATTGTGTTAAAATTTTTCGTTGCATTTAACAGGGAACTTGATTTCTAGTTTCTAGCATGCTTTGCATGTGATTGGATTGGGAGAGTAAATATTGACATTAAGTGTTATTTTATGTGTTTTTGAGAAAGACAAGAAAAGGGAAGGCTGGTTCGTGTTCTATTATGTGAGGATGGTGCTCTTCGGTCACTTTTGACTGAAAAATTTTCTGTTTTGAATTTTTAAAAATCACAGCTTCATCAGAATGGTAGGAAACTTGGTGACTTTTATGGCATTTGGAATGTGAACACACACAAAAATCGAGGGTATGATTCGAGCAGGCTAAGTGGTCGTAAAAAAAAATGTCACACTTGTGGTCTTCGGTCAAAAATGACCGACCATAGGAAATGAATGGGAAATCGACAAAAACACAAAAATTCAGAGAATTTTTATGTGTACAATCTACAAATCTGCCACAATGCAGAAAAAAAGTACACAGCAATGACGGAGAGAAACTCTAAAACATCAAGAGTGCAAAACCAACACATCCACTCACACACACAC
>NW_015623515.1:1016050-1016226 GCF_001515625.1 Sinocyclocheilus rhinocerous | reverse complement strand
CAAGGAAGGGGTTACACTTTAAAACATCAAGAGTGCAAAACAGACACATACACTCACACACACATACACTCACTCACAGACACACACACATACACAATTACACACACTCAAATGAATTGGTATGGCTATAAATATAAATACCCATATAGCCAAAACGAGTCAGAAAACTGAAATCA
>NW_015623515.1:998504-1016040 GCF_001515625.1 Sinocyclocheilus rhinocerous | reverse complement strand
TGAACTGGTGTGACTGTAACACAGCAAATATGTAAAATAAAAGCAATAATTCAACTGCAATGCAGTAAAAAAAGTGGACAACAATTCAAAAACTGATGCTTCAAATCAACATTTCAAACCAAAAAAATCTAAACCTTTACAAAAAGTTTTCTTTAAGAATGTCTAAATATCTAAACCCACAACTTAATAAAAATAAGTATTTATGTCTAAAAACAATTAGAGAATTTATAGGTCTTTTATATAGAGCTATATAGGAATCTATGGGCTAAACCATGGAATTGCAGATGTTTTTCTTATTTTACTCCCACCGGATGGCACTAATCAGTCTTCAAAAATGGGATTTTAAAGGCATTGACTCGATTTTAACATGAAATACTGCATTAATTGAAAAGTAATATATATTTTTTAAAAATGTGTATTATTTTCAATGGTAAGAAATTGATCATAATCATTGCATAAATATTAATTAGAACCATGAAGTTATCTCAAAATACAAAATAAAAAATATTATAGAACAAAAATATGTTACATTGATTTTACTGAGGGGAAAAAAGTAAAAGTTTAGGTGTCACAAGTGTGATCACAAGTGTGACTCCCAAATGAGGAGCACCAGAGGGTTAAAAGAGTTTCTGTTATGTTAGAGTTATTGTTGTTACGATTGTGCTGAAGAGATTTGTTTTCACAAATGTGGCAATTTTATGTTAAGAAAACATATTTTTTGATTGGTGGCCATTCAAAAGTAGCCTTGTACTTTGCTGAATTTTTTTTAAAGGAAATGTATTTTATGTTGCTTGCCAGTTTTAATGTGCAGTCATATTTACTATTCAGTGTTTCCCACGGACTTACACTCTATGTGTGGTGGCACTTCCCCTGGGGGAAATATATGTAAATATAAAACAATAGGCTGGCTTATTGAAAAAGCAAATTCATTCCCTGCCAGCAGGAGGCACTTTTGGAGTGGCAGAAATAGCAGTTTCCCTTTTAACAGCTGTACACAAAGCAGCGCTGCGCTCATGAACGCTACATTATCGGACATTATAGGAAAGATTAAATGAAAATGACATTTAAACTTTTCTGACAGTCGGTTCCCTTCAAATATAAATTCATATAAAAACACCCGCGCCGCGTTTTGACTTTGAAACATTCAGTGCTCATGTTTATTCAACGAAGTCAAAGCCCTTTTGGAAAATCTATTTGTGGCGGTCAGTTTTGATATTGTGGCGGGCCGTCATGGAGAAATCAATGTATGGGAAACACTGCTATTGTTTGGCAAATTTTATTTTTTTTTGCTCACAAAATGTTGCTGATGTTACCTCACCTTTACTGAAAGCTTATCAACAATTGCAGCAAGCCCACTGATGAATTGCAAAGGTGAAATTTATGCTCCATAATGTGACAAAACGTGGAGAAAATTCAAATTCATAAACTTTTTCTGCAGCCCACTCTTATCTAATGAGAATTTCTGATAGATGTATCCAGTTCTGCTTGTAGTAATTCAGTTTGCTGTATTCATGCTTGGTTTCAAACTGACCTGAGTGACTATTTTCACAGTCACACAACTCACCTTAAAGGGTTACTCCACCCCAAAATGAAAATTTTGTCATTAATCACTTACCCCCATGTCGTTCCAAACCCGTAAAAGCTTTGTTTGTCTTCGGAACACAATTTAAGATATTTTGGATGAAAACCGGGAGGCTTGTGTCTGTCCCATTGACTGCCAAGTAAATAACACTGTCAAGGCCCAGAAAAGTATGAAAGACATCGTCAGAATAGTCCATCTGTCATCAGTGGTTCAATCTGAATTTTATGAAGCAACGAGAATACTTTTTGTACACAAAAATAACGACTTTATTCAACAATTCGTCTCTTCCGCGTCACTGTAGCGCCATTTTGGGGTATCCACTGAACGCAAACTGCGTATGCTGTTCTGTGTCAGCCGCACCACACGGATACGCTGTTTTCATTCAAATCAAAGCGTAAATAAACGTAGAAAACGTATCCGTGTGGTGCGGCTGACACATACAAGTAGAACAGCATATGCAGTTTACGTTCAGTGGATACTCTCCAAAATGGCGCTATGGCGCTATATATTTTTCTGGGCCTTGACAGTGTTATTTACTTGGCAGTCAATGGGACAGTCACAAGCCTCCCGGTTTTCATCCAAAATATCTTAAATTGTGTTCTGAAGACGAACAAAGCTTTTACGGGTTTGGAACGACATGGGGGTAAGTGATTAATGACAAAATTTTCATTTTTGGGTGGAGTAACCCTTTAAGCATTCCTGTCTATCAAACGTTCCATCAGAACTTTCTCTAGTGCATGAGAACTTGTAACATTATGTTAAGAAAACATTATGCAAGTGAGAAAGTCAACATGCCTCAAATCATTAACTTATTGAATCTGAGATTCAATGAATGTGTCCGAAATTAAGTAAATTTTTTGAGTTCCTTTTCAAATCAACATGACATCACAGCTTTTTTCAGTAGGTCTGAGGGAGTGAGGGTTTATTGCTAGCGGAGTCAGTGGGAGGAGAATCTGTCTGAAGTGCAGAGTGAAAGGAGACGGGAGGAGGGAAAAGGGACGGAGCGCAGGAGGGAAAGTCAGACAGGCTAAAATCAGGGACAGAGCTGGAACTAAAAAAAGACACATTCACTCCAACTTCATCCTGTGAACTCACAGAGCGTGCGGCTGAATGGACATGTTTATTTACACTGGGTGTCTACAGGAGCGCTGAGGACTAATAATACTTACTAATGGAGCCAACTTTAACTCTTCACTCTGCTGTAAGTTTCCTTCTGTAGTGTCTGCATCTGTTTTGGATAAAACTGTGCATGAGGCTTGTTCTTCATATAGTGAGAATATGTAGTTTTTTAAAGTGTTTCTGTGCTTTGACAGAAGCATGTGTGGTCTCACTTTGGAATCTATTGGTCGGTTTGGAGTGACTCCCTGAAATGTTTTGTGAAATCTTTATACTTACTAAACTTTAAGTAAACCATACTTGAAACGGATGACATCAGTGACATCAGATTTCTGAACTGGACTCAATCTTTCCTCTTGTTCCTTTGGGTTGGTCTTCTACAATGAAGCTGCTTTGTTAAATTTAGCCTTAAGCGATCTGTCAACACTTCTCTAAGTGTATTCACTTTCACACACCTTGCTGCCATTGCAAAACACATAGTGTAATGCCTATGTACAGATACCAATACCTTATTTGTTTTTCTTTCTTTGCTTTTTATATATGTTTAGATGGTGACAGTTATCTGTGAGGTCACCATTATGACTTAACATTCAAATATCTACTCCCAGATGAGGCAAAACATGTCCAGTCCTTTGACGCAAGTCTGTACTTGGTGTTCATTCTTCTTGGATGATTTTCCTTGCCAGTATTTGTCCTTATTCCATGTGGTTTGACAGTTGCATTTCGGATTCTTTAAGCAGAGGCCACCTGTTCTGCTAAAGGGCGATATTTTCTTTCTCTAGATGCGCGGCCTCCCCGTGCTCCCAGGTCTGGTAACCTAAAACCACAGGCTATGTGATTATTCCTCTGTCCAACAGAAATGCTTCCTTTGACCTGATTTCACTTTAATGGACCATTCACACAGAGGATGATAACTATAACTATAAAGTTTAATTAACTGTTGTAATTCTATGAGAATAGGTAAGTCCACACAACAGATATAATGATAATATCAAAGGGAAACAATATCATTGGACTCGCTTTCAGAACGATTTTTTCCAGATGATGAGTGATAAAACCATTGACAGCCAAACAGATTCCAACCTGCTTTAAAGAGCTTGAGCAGGTGACAAAACTGCAGTGTGTGCTTATTTTGATTACGTCCATTGGTGTGGATGCTAATATCATTACAATATTGTTTATTGTTATCATTCTTGGTGTGAATGGTCTTTAATACTTTTTAATAGTTATGCCAAGCTAGTATCTGCAAATGCTTGATATTTGCAAGTGTGATGTGTTCTATATCAGTGGTTCTCTCTTGTTCAACACAGTATCCAAATATTATAATTTGTATTAAAATGAATTTTCAATTTAGTTTCAATTTAGATCAAGTCAAGATGTTTTATTGCTATTTCCCTTCTGCGTTGCAGGGGAAGAAACAAAACAGTTTGTCTGAAACAGAACATATTTCTTACAAGACATGACATTACAAAATGTTTTATGTTAATATATTAATAATAATTTATTAAATAATTTAAGTCATCCTTTGAAGCCCCATTGAAGTTTGCTGAGGTCCCCTAATGGGCCCTGACCCCCTGGTTGAGAACCACTGCTCAGATAGACAGTGAAATGAATAATAAGTGTGTTCAGGCACATGCATTTTCTGCGTGAAATGAACTCCAAGGCTAACACCCTTCTCACCCTCACCTCCACCTGCATTCACTGCTGCCCCACAGCCCTCTCCTTCACCCAAGAGCTGGTGCATCTGACGGTAACAGCATGTCTACACTGGGCACGTCTGTTGTTGCATTGTGTCCGGTGCAGACAGGGTGTAACACAATAAATAATCACATGAAAGCTTTTGAGGAGTGTCTGGCTCAAATGGACATACACCACTGTTGCTCATTAGTGATGGTAGAAACGAATTGTTTCAAGACATTGACTTATTCACATGAAAGAATGCAAGCTAATGTAAAGTGTTTGATGTGGGTTATACACAGACTTTTGCTTGTTTTTATTTGTTGGAGGACGCAGCCAGGGGGATAATTTTCTCTCTTTAGCTCAGCTTAGTTTTTCCTGTTTGAGCCATTTAGCAGTCATTTTCAGCTGCTTGTTACCCTTCATTATTAACCTTTTCAAATCAGCACTTTATGCTTCAACAACCTTCAACAATGGATCATGACCCGCTATCATTTACATTTATGTACTTGGCAGATTTCATGCAAAAATAAAATGCGTGAATCACATTTGTCAGTTAATCAATTTTATGATCTCAGTTTTAGTGAGCTGCCTATATTGCTGTCTCCTCTGTAAAAAACAAAACAAAAAACATTTAGCAGTCATTTTCAGCTGCTTGTTACCCTTCATTATTAACCTTTTCAAATCAGCACTTTATGCTTCAACAACCTTCAACAATGGATCATGACCCGCTATCATTTACATTTATGTAATTTTTTTTGCAGATTTCATGCAAAAATAAAATGCGTGAATCACATTTGTCAGTTAATCAATTTTATGATCTCAGTTTTAGTGAGCTGCCTATATTGCTGTCTCCTCTGTAAAAAACAAAACAAAAAAAATAAAATTTTTGAAGTATATGCAATTATCTGTACTTTTTATCAAATAAAATATATTTATAATAAAAAAAAAAAGATATCTTTGAAGGCAGAATTCCTGAATATGGAACCAATTAAAATTCTGTCTAGGCAGGCAGCTTACTAAGTTTTAGGCCCTGTTTACACTAGTGCGATTTTTGTTTTAAAATGAAAATGATCCTTGTCTACACTGGCGTTTTCACTGCATTTCAGAAACGATCTCCATCCATACTACACAACCGAAAACGCATGTCACATGGCAATTGATGCACACTTGACATGCGCGTAAAAGTGTAAACAGGAAGCTGGTTGCTAGTCACTGGCAGGTACAACAATGAGCATGATGTTATTGTTTACATGGTCGTCAAGGATACACAGAGCAAATGTAGGCAGCCATGAGGGTCAAAAACGCTGGAGAAGTGTAAACGACAGGCGTAACCGTAGCAAAAGTAATGCGTTTTAAAATTAAAATTCCCTAGTGTAAATATAGCCTTACTAAGCTATAGAGAACATAGTGACCAATAGACTGATCTAAAAACTCTAATGTAAATCAAGAACTTATTCAGTCCCTTCGCATTTAAAAAAATGGTTCTTTGAAAATGAAGAACCTCCATACATACCATGAATTATTTCCTTGATTCCCAAGCCTGACTCAGTCATTTAACAGGTCGTCTCCTTCCAATACTCCACGATAGCTCTGAAAGCGGTTGGCGGGTATACACTTGGTCACAGGGAACTATTTTTGTCAGGAAAGAGATCTACCCGCTTATAATTATGAGTGTTAGGTTTCAGTTTGAAAGACCACTGGTTCGGTACAAAGAGAGGGAGGAAAGGGAGAACGCTTGAAAGTGTATTTGGGTGGGGTCATGGGTTAAGCTTAGATGATGATGGATGCTTTTCCTCCAGGACTTACCCTTACACAAAGGAGTGGAGAGATGTTTATCCTGTGCAAATCACAGATGCAAATGTGGAGCTGTGTAAACGCTCACAGATATGTCACTTATGGGTATTTGTGTTCAAGCTTTTACACTACAAATTTGCTTATGATCATTGATTGGAATTGCCTCATGAAAAATAGTTCTGGCAAAACTGAGAAAAAAAATCCACAATATTTTTAACCATCATTAGTGTTGTTGGCCATGGTTAATATTATTCTGCTATTGGTCTAAACTTTATTTAGATATTTAATAAAGTTTAGATATTAAAGTAAATAAACTTAATGTGCATAGCCAAATATGCAGACTGCAAGTTAATCTGATACACAGGATTCACTTTCACTGATTCACAAAAGCACTTTCAACAAAAACTGGTTTACAAACTTCTGGTTCATACATTCTGAATGTGGACACAAAAACATCAATGGAAACTAGAAGGATCACTGTAACTATAGATCGCAGGTTAGATACTGTACTGTATTGTAGTATATTGTATTGTAGGATGTTCTGTCCAGAGGCCAAACATTCCGACACTGTCCTCCGGTTGTGACCTCTTATAAATGAATGTGGTATCAGTTACACCTGGAGACGAGCCAGTCGTTGTTCCTCATAAGATCCAGGTCAGTGTGAGTTTTGCATTTCGTCCTGATGATTACAAGGACTGTCTTGCACAGGCAATGTATTCAAAGAGAGCGGTTAAAATATTGCTGTGGTTCATTTTATGGTTGGGAAGAGAATACGTGGCCTTGGTAAACGATATTTTGTGGTTTCCATTTTGCATCTGGTTTTGTTTTTCGTCCTTCACTGTAATCATGTGGTTTCATTGAGAGGTGAATAGCAAACCATGTGATGTTTTTTCTTTATTTTACATTTTCTGGGCTTAGAAATCGATGAAAGGCAGCTAGTATAATGAACACTTGATGTAGACACATTTTGCTCGAGCAAACCATCTTATCAGGCTTTCCCTTCCTCCGTCGGGCACAAAGGAAGTCTCCTCCGAGGTCTCTGATGTTTGTTGTCTGCCAGGGATAAGAGGAAGAGATTTGTTTTGCCCCCTTGAAAAGGACTCTGGAATCATATTTTCTTTGCTGGGCTGCAGCTTCAACTAAACTTTAAAAGATATTTATAGCTCATGTACAGTAGGAGTGTGTTCATTCAGTCAGTTTATAAAGTCAGATCAAGCCTGCACAACCAGCAGAAGGGATACTTCCTTAATCTGAAACTGTTCGCTGAGAATAAGCGGAAACTAATATTGTAAATCTACAGCCCTCTTTATCTCTCTCTCATACATACACACCCAACCCACATACACACATTCATGAGCTCACAGTCTATTCTCACTCAGAAACATACACACCAGCCCAGCCTATATAGAGCTGGCAAACTCTATTTTTTCCTACCACAGAATCCCCAAATGCAGTTGAGAACTGGTTTGAAACCAAAATGAAGAAGAAAAATAGCATATAATATAATCACCCTTCCCTGGTAGCTTTAGTCTGGGAAAGGCCCACCCATGCCCAGTGCTAAAACATCTAAATTTATCTCCAGACACTTCTTCAAATAATCATTCAGGATTGCCAATGAAAATGCTTTTTGGTAGTGATTACATCAATGATAACGAAAACGATGCGCTATATTTAGTTGAAAATAGCGATATGATTTAAACTTCACTTTAATGCTTTAATTCGTTAAATGTATTAATTGATGTTAATAAACATATTTTGTTTTTAAATAAATCATGTATTTACATTTTGTATTTTAATTATTTTTTAGCCTTATTTGATAATTGTTGTCACTTAATGTAATTTTCATTAAAATGGTAACAAATTAAAAAAAAAAATATTTCAGTAAATGGTACAGTGGGCTGAAATGAATTAATATCACATGACAAAATATTATCTGAATTTATGGGACATTCTTTGTCTAAAGGACGAAAACTAGTTCCCTCACTAAACTCACAAAAAAAAACTGTACAAATAAAGACAGGGAACAGTTTGATTACAGAGCTGATTGGTTGGAAGAGGTTGAGGAAGTATCAGTTAATATCACAGGTTAGTTATGATGACTACAGCAGAAAACATTCAGTAGTCTGTAGCATATTGTCGTATGTTGGGGGCCGACTGAACCTGTACCGACAAGACTTTTTGTGTCGCCATCTGATCCTGGGTGGAGATTTTCAGGTATTCACATATACACACACAATCACCCACACATGCAGTTGCAGTAATGAACCCAAAATCACAGACAAAGAGAAGAAGCCTCCTGACTATGAGTCTCATTAGGAGACTTTCCTTCAGGAAAAAGCATCCCCCAAGAGCGGTGAGTTTGTGCTACAATCTTTTTCTCAGGTTACGATCGTGTTTTCTTTCTTTCTTTTTTTCCCAAATCCAAATGATCGGGCTTGGTTGGATCAGCTGCTTTACTCATTAGCTGTTTTATCTCATTCCTGCACTCCCACACCGAGCAGCTGCGGCAGGGAGTCTCTGGCTCAGCTGGACTTGAGACACAGTCGTTTCACACTCTGATGTTTCCACAGTTGTGTGTCTGGACGTCTGTCCACACTTACTTTAGTTTCAATTTAGCTCATTAAAATTAGTTACAATGACACAGTTGTTGAACATTTAGTCACAACTTAATTGCATTGCATTTAATTAATTTACATTTGTACATTTGCATTAATAATTTCCTGTGGCCATAACCGGATATACAGTGTCCAGAACAAAATCTGTGCATTTAGTAGATTTAATTCGATACTTTACTAAATTAAAGTATGATTACATTTGTTTTTGACATTTAAATTGTAAAATATATTAAATATATGTATTTATATTAATATTTTAAATGTTTTGTTAGAGTGGTTTCATCAGCGAAGCAAATACAGTGCACATGGATATAATCCTTAGATCTGTAAAAAAAAAATTTTTTTTTTTTTTTAAAAGAGCAAATATGCAAGTTGTTTTTTCAACTTAAGTTTATTGAACATTTTAAGTGTATTCTCGCCTGTGGTTGTGGCTCCTTTTGATTAGTCTTTGTCTATATGTATTACAGTAACTTTTACAGTTTAAACATGTTATGACAAGCAAAGATATTTTGTTTAGACCAACTGCTTGCCTTTTGTAATGGTGTTTTTAGCTGTAGCCTAGAGATTGTGTGCTCTGGCTGTGGGTTTTGTCTTCCATTATCAACAAATGTCACCAGAAGAAGCTAGAATGTGTTTGTTTGAATTCACAGAACATCTTGAATGAAAAGAAAGACTGTACTTGACAGCCTAGAGGTAGTGTAAACTGTTTCGAGTGAAAGAAAATGAAGCTGCTACATGCAAATCCTCCTCAAAATACTGATATAACCCTTTTATTTCTTGGAGGTTAAAAGGGCAAGTCGTCACCTCACGTAGTCCAGAAGGTGGAAATATAAACAAAGCGAGTCTCTGTGTGAAGATTCACGAGAAGAAGGGTGTATGGCAGTTGTGCAAAGACATCAGAAGAAAGTCATTTATGATTGTAAGGAATATTTGCAGCAGTATGTGTGGCCTAGAAATGCAATGAAACTGTTTCTACTTTAAGTAATTTGTGATGTTTACAAGGCATAGGTATTACTCATACTTACAGGAATAGTTCACCCAAAAATTTTAATTTGGTCAACATTCACTCGCCCTCATATCATTTCATAGCATTATCTTTCTTCTGTTGAACACAAAAGAAAATATTTTGAAAGTCATTGGGGTAAAAAAATGAACCCCATTGACTTTCATTGTATAGACAAAACATTTGATGGCAGATGATGACAGAAATTACTTTTTTTTTGTACCAGTTGGATGATACTTATGGATATCTAGGAACCAGAATATCAGTACATTGTAAAAAAAGGTAAAAAAAAAACATGATTCATTGTAAATTAAACATTATTGGAATATATATTACACACACAAAAAATACTATTTCAGTATTTCTACTTAAAGAGTTCAGGTTAAATTCAATGTGTTGCTTGCTGTTTCTTTGTCATTATTTTTTAAATGTATTAGTGAAAATTGTTTCAAAGCCAATATTTTTCAAGAAACAACTCATGTTTTTGTTGAATATGGTGTATATACACACTGAAGACAATTTGGTGTACAAACAATTTTCACTCAGAAATGACCAGTTAATTTCACAATTACAAAGAAACAAAACTGAACTTTTGTTTTGAAGTAGAAAAACAGAAATGTATTTTCCAGTGTACTCCAATAATCTTTATTGTATTTACAACTATGAAATATCATTTTTAGAGTGTAAGTCCAAAGAAAGAAAATGAGCCTTATTATGGTTTGATGATATGCGGTGAGATTTTCCCTTTGCTATTCTAGTGAACAGGCTTAAACATGTTTTCTTCTAAACACAGAAATTACCTCATCATTTCCTCTTGGAATCCATAAATACAGTTCCTTGGTTTTACTTCTCATAAGTTCCAAAGCATCTGATTGGTTCACAGAAACATCACTCAGTCACGCGGCGGGTCACAACAACCAGATGTCTGTAAGCCACCGCTGAACCCTGCCACGCAGTACGCCTACCAGATTTTGCTGCTGTGAAACAAACCCCGTCAAATAACACGTTTGCTCATGGGAGCGTGTGATATATATATATAGAGAGAGAGAGCACCCCTGCCTGAGACGCGTGTCATTGGTGGCCTCACAGTCTGTGGTCTGAGATGAATTGTTGCCATAGAGTTTCTGACCAAATACACCAGGGTGGTGGCACAAACTGAACGGTATTCAGGCTACGCCGTTTCATAGCTTCTCATTTTCTTCCCTTCTCTGTCTTTCCTCCCTCTGTTTCCCATTACTAACTTCATCCCTCACTACAATTAGAAGCATAGAAGAGGCCACTTCTGGTCTTATAAGGAGTGAGGTTAACATCAGTGGGTTTGGTAGAACTTTGTGAGAGAAAGTCTTTATCTAGGGGTCTCGGTTTGAGATTGTCACAGTAAGGGCTCAGACTCATGAATCATATTAGTAGACTCTAGTTTGAGTTGTTCAGCGTAAGCCGGCCTGTGCAACTCACCATTTTAAGACACATTTGCGCTTTGAAGTGGCCTGGAGGCTTGTGGTTTTTCAAGGCCGTCCCTCTTGTGTCTGTACACAGTGTTAAGAGCGTTCTTGGACTGGAATGTGATGGAAAAAGACACATTGCAGATGAGGCTTTAGCAGTGTTTTCATATGTTTATGTTTATAGAATGCTACAATATTTGTATATTGTTAGCTGTTGTCACTAAGGAAAGCATCACTTTATTATTGCTCTTACTATAGGGTAAGGATTTTAAATGCACCTCAAGGTATAGGTATTAAATTTGTTGTATAGCTAACTTGTCTTGCACTGTTTATGCTACATAGATGAATGATTGCTCAAATCTTGCAGCTTGTATATATTGAATAAGGAAAAAAATATATTGAATAAGGAAAACAAGCTATCTGGTGAATGGGGATATCAGTTAAAATATCACTTAGAATATCATCAGGGACTCATAGCAACTCCATAGCAATATAATATAAATCTAAAAATCTAGTAGAAATTAATTTTATTTGGTTAATATTTTTTCACAAATGTTTAAAAAAATGTTTAAAAAAATGGTTGGAAGCACTTCATGTTCTTATTTGACTTGGAACATTTTTAATAATTTGAAGATTCTTTTCTGTCTTAGATCATCACTAACGCATCCGTGCTTAGCACTTCATGTATCACTGGTCAAACCCATTTGTAAGATAACAGAAAGATGTTCTTCACATGAACCACAATGAATCAAGTCATATGTGTCCGCTTTTGGCTGTTCTCCATTCTCAGAATCCTTGTCTTTTATTAGCATATAAATAGCTCTCCGTTAGTCATGTTGAAAGTGTCAGAAGAGCTCAGATTTGATAATGGTGGTGACGTACTGGGACTGGAATGTGCCATTTCTGAATGCTGATGAGCTGCTATTTTAACTCATTACCATTAGAGACACATATGAATACTCCTTACTTTTGTGATTTCAGCTCAGCTAAATGATGACATAATTACAATGAAAACCATTTATTTATTTACTCATTCATTCAGGATCTTCATTTTAATATAATTTCTTTTTCTTTAAAAAACGATTTCTCTTTATTTTTTTCCCCACCATAAATCATTTTGACTTATCCCTCAAAAAATGTGTTTAAATACTGAACACATAGTGGAAGTCATGGGGCAAGGCATTGCTCCAGAATAAATGTTCCTATTCCCAAAATATAGAAACAATACTTAAACATTATGTATGTGAGTAGTGTGATTACTAGTCTGATACTGCAAAAATAACGGAAGGAAATATCTATTTGCTAAATGAACTAAGCTAACTAACATTATACATATTCTTTTGGTTTGGTTTGTGTACCCAGTGTTTTTAAAAATTATAAATGCAATGAAAATACAGGTATTGGTACTCGGCATCAGCAAGTACCAGAAATAAAAGTATCGGTAGCGGCTTGTTCTGGAAAAAATTATATCGGTGCATCCCTACTTGATATTTATACCGAATATTATATCTAATTTTTTATATATAATGTGTGTGTATGAATAATCTCATCTGCCTAGAACAATAGTCCCTAAAAGTATTAACTTTTGTAAATGTAATTGCTCATTTCTGATTTTAAACGCTCTGTAATGTCTTGCCCCTTAGATGTCCATTGTAACTGCATTACTGTTGAACCTGGAACATTCCTTCAATGCACTGAGCGCGTCTGTGTCTAGAAGGAAAGATTTTTTGGACGGCTGTAAGTTTGGCATTGGTTTAGTGGTGAATACAATGAAAAGTGCCTGCGGCTGAAATTAAAACTCTCTACACAACAAATCCGTCTGGTTAAATGGCACCAGACAGAATAGTGCATGTTCATGCATGATATCACTTGGTAAACATTGTCCAGAGGTCATGAATCTGATTCATTTTATTATGTGCCAACAAAGAACTTCTATCTCCCACCTTCACATTTGTAAAATCTCATTTGTATTCACCTCACAAAAGTCTCTGTTCCTTTGTGTGTCCGTCTGCTGTCCCAACAACTGCCCTCATTCCGTTACACTTCCTCCCACTGAACAAACATGGTGTGTGTTTGTCCATGTGCTTTGCTCCCAGCCTACACACACACACATATACACACCTCTGTTGGTCTCTGGGATGCTGATGTTAACGAATAGGCTGTAAGATAAGTTATTATATGGTTCTACCATATTGGTCAACTTCCACATCCCTGGGACTTGCATATTGATTTGCATTCTTCTTCTCATTCAGGTTTCCCTCCATGCTCAGAGATGCAGGAGTGTTTTTATGACCTGAAAAGCTTGACTAAAGCTCTTTGTTAAAGTTATGGTCTTTGCAAGTGTCTGGGCATGCCTGGGTCAGGTCATTTGATGTGTGTGTGTGTTTTTGTGGGCGGTAACCGGAGCAGAAGTGCGAACAGCTGCGTGTTACTACACAGCTACATCAACGGCCATATGTAAAAACCCTCCCCTCTCCACAAACACATATCACACACATTCAGTTAAGATGAGAGAGACTGCAGAGATGTCTGCAGGCATTTTCTCCAGCTCTGTAACTTTACCTCTCTCCTCTTTTTCTCCTCCATTACCCCACCGAAGTCAGGATGGCAATTGCTCATTCATGTCTTTTTTTCTTTTCTTTCAGTCGGCTGCATCAGATGGAGGTGAGTACTCTTTTTCAACCCTTTCTAACAAGCAAAATCAATGAGTTCAGGAAGTTGTCTAATGAGTTCTGAAGTTAGCTTTAAGTAGACTGTTGTTCTGATGTTTGCTGTGTGAGCCATTGGATTTTATTTGTGTAGTCTTCAAGTGTTACATTTGTCTATGAAGAGATACAACAAAAAGGTTACAAGGGAAGTATAAGATCATAATTTAAGCAAGTGCACTTCATTTGTACACTGGGAATAAAGCAAACACACTTTCTCCAGAGTGGAATGTGTAATTGAAGTAATCTGTAGTTAATGATTTTTAGATACACTTTTGTTCAAACGTTTTGGGTCACTTTTTTATTCAGAAAGGATGCATTAAATAAATCAAAAGTGACAGTAAAGACAATAATTGTACTAAATATTTCTATTTCAAATAAATGCTGTGAAAAAAAATCAGTTTCCACAAAAATATTAAGCAGCACAACTGTTTTTAGCAATGATAATAAGAAGAAATGTTTCTTGACCACTAAATAAGCCTATTAGAATGATTTCTGAAGGATCATGTGACACTGAAGACTGAAGTAATGGCTGCTGAAAAAATCCAGCTTTGCTATCACAGGAAAGAAATGCATTTTAAAATTATTAAACAAGTTATTTTGAAATAACTTGATAACTTACAATATTACTGTTTTACTGTACTTACAACAACCTTACAACATATCTCACACAGAAAGTTACACTTAAAAGATTTGGTTTAGGTCAGTGCACAGAGAAAGTTTTTGGGCAGTGTCAGAGGACGTTTCCCTTAATTTGTCTGAAGGCGGTTATGACAGCGATATTTAGAGAGAAAGCTTTGAGGTTTGTCCGGACTTGTCTATCGAAAAGCAAGGAAAACATATTACGCATGATAGGGACCGCAACAGTTTGTAACAAAGATACAAAACAGCACAAGTTACATATGTTCTAGCTTTACTTGCTTACAAATCACAAAATCCCTAATTTTTGTATTCAAATCAGCAACACTTTAAAGTTAAAATGTTAAAATTCTTCTAACCCTAAACCATAAGTAAGGCCTTTTTACATTGATTTTCCCAAAATGTGTAAACACTGTGGCTCTGTGGCCTTTTCAACATTACTTAGTTTGAGCAAACCTGACCAGCCCAACAGCAACACTCGTTCAACCAATGGTGAGTTTGCAGTGAGACTGTTTGACCAACCAATTTCCAACTGAAGCAAACCTGTTTGAAAACTTTTTTTTTTCCCAATTCAACTGGTAACACTACTGACTGAAATTATGCACTTTGATGATTCTTAGTATTTATCTGCATATTGTCATCCTAACATGAAAAATCATTCCTATTCCTCACCTCATGCCACAGTATTAAAGACATCTCATCTCAGAACAGAGAAGTGAATTTGTTTTAGTGATCCAGACCAGAACAGTTCAAGAATCTGAACCTAAATCATCTCGACTCTCATATTTACTCTGTCTTGTTCAGAGCGCAGCGGTCTCAAGCGTCATGACTGCGGCAGTGTGAGCAGTTTGGAAAGTAATGGTAGTCTGCCCAGCGTCACCAACCATTGTCGCTTCTCAGAGCGCCGTGTTGCATCATGGGCCGTCAGCTTTGAGCGTTTGCTCCAGGATCCTGTGGGTGTCCGCTATTTTTCTGTAAGTACTGGAGTGTGTCTTAGACATTTGCTTATTGTTAACTAAATACAATTCTTATGGCCTGTGACCGTTTGACAGGCTTGCCTTTGTGTATATCAGATTGATGGTTTGTGTTCATTTCATGTTCATTTGTTGACACCATATCATAAAGCAGAAGTGTATTAATGTCACAGGACAGGATAGTAGTTTAGAACCAAATGTACTTTTCTGTGTTCCTGCAGGAGTTTCTAAAGAAGGAGTTTAGTGAGGAAAACATCTTATTCTGGCAGGCCTGTGAATGCTTTAGCCAAGTTCCAGAACATGACAAAAAGCAGGTAATAATCTGTAACACATACACGGTTCCCTCAATCATACATATTCAGTCATCTTGGTCAATGAACCTTAAAGTGATATTGACCGATTGACCTTGGATTTCACCCAAAAATGAAAATACTGGCATCATTTACTTACCCTTATGTTGTTTGAAATCTTAACGACTTTCTTCTTCTGTGGAAGAATAAAACAAGTATGAGAAGTAGAATATCCTGGTTTCTCAACAACAACAAAATCATAAAAGCACAACAAAAGAAGTCTGCATGATTTGTGCACTATATTGCAAGTTTTAATAGCTTTGTGTGAGGAACAAACTAAAATTAAAGATGAAGGGTGTCTGCTTATTTTAGTATTATTTTTATACTGTTACAGAATTTGTTCATATTTTGAATTAGCTTTTATTTTTACGTTTTTTTTATTTTATTTTAAGTGCAAGTAATTTTATGTGGTTTTGTTATTTTTATTAGTTGGAGTTTGTTTTGTATTTCTGTTTACAGGGCTTAAAGTTCTCCAGCACCGTGCCGGATCTCCGGCGTGTGGCGTTTAGCTGCGGGAAAATAAGATAGTCCTGGCTCCTATGTATGAGAGGAACACAGCTTTCACTCTCAACCAAACTAACATTACTAGACAATCAGACATTTTTGGTCCTATAAACATGAGACGTGCATAATAGTATCCAACTGCAGAGTTGCAGCTGATGAGCGCGACACATTCTGAAAAAGCTGCGAGGAGATTTCCATCTAGAGCCATATTTATATAGAAAAGCTATTTTCTACATAATTAACGACTCTTTGTAAACAGTGATCGGCCGATCATGAGGATAATCGGCCGATTCCGATCCCTGGCCGATCGATTGGTGCATCTCTAATTTAAACCTATGCCAACACAGGAGAATACATCAACATATTTCTAAATATGCGATTTATTGTAGATCGCGATTTCAAAATAAAAGTTTCTCACTTTTTGCATATGGCCAAATATTGCAATTTAATGGATTTAAACGCCGTTGAATCACATGAAACATCACCAGGCCGTTGGCGCCCTCTGCAGGTATTTGTTATAATATAGGCATATTACATTATGTATTTAAAGGGATAGTTCACCCAAAAATGAAAATTTGATGTTTATCTGCTTACCCCCAGGGCATCCAAGATGTAGGTGACTTTGTTTCTTCAGTAGAACACAAACGAAGATTTTTAACTCAAACCGTTGCAGTCTATCAGTCTTATAATGTAAATGGATGGGAATCACGGCTTTGAGAGTAAAAAAAAAACATACACAAACAAAACCAAAATAGTTCACCGCACTGTCTGAACTGTCCTGAGCGCGTCCTCGACAGCCGGCGCGTGACACTTCTTCTTCTTCTTGCTTTACGGCAGATCGCAGACTTATAAGTGCATTACCGCCAGCTATCTCTCAAATGGACCATTGACACTCCTAACTGAGGTTGTAGATAGAGTGTCAATGGTCCATTTTACAATGGTCCAATTTTTTGACTCTCAAAGCCGTGATTCCCATTCACTTCCATTATAAGACTGACAGACTGCAATGGTTTGAGTTAAAAATCTTTGTTTGTGTTCTACTGAAGAAACAAAGTCACCTACATCTTGGATGCCCTGGGGGTAAGCAGATAAACATCAAATTTTCATTTTTGGGTGAACTATCCCTTTAAGC
>NW_015623515.1:996263-996615 GCF_001515625.1 Sinocyclocheilus rhinocerous | reverse complement strand
GTTTCTTCAGTAGAACACAAACGAAGATTTTTAACTCAAACCGTTGCAGTCTGTCAGTCATTTTAGTGTCAGGGTTTAATTTGGTTTTGTTTGTTTATGTTTTTTTGACTCTCAAAGCCGTGATTCCCATTCACTTCCATTATAAGACTGACAGACTGCAATGGTTTGAGTTAAAAATCTTTGTTTGTGTTCTACTGAAGAAACAAAGTCACCTACATCTTGGATGCCCTGGGGGTAAGCAGATAAACATCAAATTTTCATTTTTGGGTGAATAACAGTTGTAACAGTTGTTCAATAAAACCATGTACTTGGTTTTGATACTTTATTTGAGCCAATTGTTATGTTAGTTTAT
>NW_015623515.1:995605-996151 GCF_001515625.1 Sinocyclocheilus rhinocerous | reverse complement strand
TGCATTGTTCTACTTTTTGTAATTAAAAGACAAATATTTTGTCATTCAAATATTTCGTAAAGTATTAAAACATTGTCTCGTTCTATTGAACCAAGTATATGCATTTTGTCTCATCTCGTGAGCTAAGTTTATTGTCACATCCCTAGTGTTGATAAGCGCTGATATAGCTCATAATTTTCCAAGTGTATGATATAACCTAGCTTTCATTCTTGAGGTCAATCATATACTCGTGTGAAAAAAAAAATCAGTTTGAATAAGGAAAGCGATAACTTTGCCATAGTATCCTTTCAAATGTTAAAGTTGCCACAGTCATTGCATTCTTTGCATGTGCTGCACTTTATTTGTACCATTTGTTTTATTAGTTTATATATCATAATTTGAAAGACAATAACAATATTTTTTGATAAGTGATAAGTGAGATCTGATTTTAGTCCTTGAAAACCAAAAAAGTAGTGCAAGTCCTTGAAAGTCCTGGAATTTTATTTTGCAGTATCTGTACGAACCCTGTTTAAGTTACCAGTTCTTGGAGCATTTTATTTTGTTGTT
>NW_015623515.1:943960-994983 GCF_001515625.1 Sinocyclocheilus rhinocerous | reverse complement strand
TATATATATATATATACAGTATATACTGTATTTCAGCTTCAATTAACAGGAATAATTTTTTATAGTTTTAGTTAACAATAACATGTATGTGTTTTAATCAACATTACGGTGATTAAATGATGAAAGAATTCTAATTTTTTGGGGTAAGTTATCCTTTAAGAGTCGGGAGCATACAGGTCAATAGGTTTTTGATCGTATTTTAATCATAGTTGTTGTCTTTCAGCTGTCCCAGAAAGCCAAAGAGATCTACAATCGTTTCCTTTCAAGTAAAGCTACCATGCCAGTGAACATCGATAGTCAAGCTCAGCTTGCTGACGACGTCCTGACAGCTCCACAGCCTAACATGTTCAGACAGCCACAGCTGCAGGTCGATGTACACACATGATTAAACTCCCACATTCACATAGCAGTTGTCATTGTTTGACTGAGCAAACCTAACCTTCATTAAGCCTTGACTCATCCCTGCAGATCTTTAACCTGATGAAGATGGACAGTTACGCTCGGTTCCTGAAGTCCACTCTCTATCAGGAGTGCATGCTGGCTGATGTAGAGGGCCGACCTCTCCCTGACCCCTGCCCGATTCCATGTAGCCCCGCCCCCTCCAAGCACAGCCTCAGCTCTGACCGTTCCACTTTCTCCACACCTAAGAAGGTACTAATCTCACAACAGCAGCAATATCTCAAGAAAGCTTTGTGGCGGATAAATTATGAGCAATATAATAAATGCTTTTGGTTTTTGTTTACACCAGTTTTTTATTAGTTGTCTATGGTTGCCAAGCAACATCACCATTTGCTGTGTTAATATAGAGCTCAGCTGTTTCAAATGACTTGAACTACCTTTGATTTTAATGTAATTAATTTATTTTGTTATAAAAAAGTCATTGTTAGTCAAATAGTCAAAACAATATTAAATAATCAAACCATAACAATATCACAATATTTTACATTTTTATTATTAATGCTTTTCAAATATTTTTTATACTTTTATATAAAATAATATACTGCAGTTTACATAATAATAATATAAAACAATGCTATAAAATTTTGGCCATACTGCCCACTGCTTAGTTCCATGCTAGCTGTACAGAATGTATTTAATGGACTTAATGTATGCTGCCTGACATTTCCTATAGCTTTAGCCTGATTCACTGCTATAGTATTCTGTCTGATTGTGTCATGTTGTGTTACAGGAAAATAGGAGGCCCAAAACAGGCAGGTCAAGTGATGACCTCAGAGAGAAACACTCTGAGAAGAAAAACGGCTTCTTTTCCTGGTACAGATATCCAAGTATTGGGAAAGGACAGAAGAAAAGAGATGCACCAGATTTACCTTACAGTGAGTCTCAAAACAATATCTCATCATCAATTATTTAATTTCCTGTATATATAACATCATATATTTCTGTAGATCTGACCCTGTCTGCTGCTGATGTAGCAATGAGTACTGATTATGCTTAATAAGCTGACAGTGTTTAAGACATGTGAACACTATAAAGAGTGTTCTTTCAACAGGAAAAGATCATAAACAATTTAACAAAACTTGATCAACCTTGAGTGACACCTTTGCTTATTCAATGTTCACACATCTATTTATGTGTTTTGTAGCTTCTGTGGGGTTGATTTTTATGTTTCAGTATTTATTGCGTAAATTAGTTATGTCATTTATGTCCACAGCAACCAACATTTTTGTCAGTGTCCATCCATAGTTGAAGAAACACCCTTTTGTTTGACATCAAAAGCAGAGAAAAACTTCCTTAATTTAATATGCTGATTTCATGCGACAGCTTTTCTTACAATATGTTTATTTTTGGTAAATATTTTTTGTACATTGCAAACATATGAAACCAGTTTAATGCATGCTAATATGTGACATCTGCCATGTTTTGATTGGTTATCCATATGTGTGGACAGACTGTAATGGGCGGAGAGAGTCTCAGGGTTCTCTGTCTTCTGGTGCGAGTCAAGAGCTCAACACTTCGTCTTCCGGAGGAAAGAATGAGGTAAGGGGATCGGGAGTTAGGGAGTGCACCCTTTAGGACACTAGGGAGTTACAACAATACTTAGACATTAGACATGCAAGGGGAGGATTTTCAGCAAATCAAAGCAACAGTTGTGATCATGCATTACTGAGAGTTTTACAGAGTGCTTCGTTAATTAAAATAATCAGAATATACAATTTTTCCACACTTGTAATTTGACATAATATAATTCATTAAACTATTTACAGTTGCCAGGCAATGTAGCAACTTGGCACATCAACAACTTTTTTGTTTCTTTGATTGTTTTATCATATTTTGTACGTGTAAAGCAGTGTGAGCTGAGAAGTTCTGGTTCTGTTTGTGAAAAGGACAAAGAGCGATGTAGCAGGACGTGTACAGTAATGCTACCTGACGGCTCCAGCTGCTCCATTCCTCTACGACAGGGCGCTTCCATCAGACAGGTGCTGCTAGAGCTCTGTCAAAAACAGCACATCAACCTAGCTGCTGTCGACCTCTTCCTCACCGGAGGAGAGAAGGTAGAGAAACCCTTCACAGCTTTTATAACGTCTCCTTTAGTTATTCTGTGAATGCTAAGATTTCTATTTTTCCCCCATTTTTCTCTGCTTAGCCTTTGGTGTTGGACCAAGATAGTATTACACTCAGCTCTCGAGAACTTCGTCTTGAGAAACGCACTTTGTTCAGGTACATTTTGTTATTATCATCTCTCTTTCACGCAGACTATCTAGTCATCAGTTGAAAGTCCATGATAATCCCTAAGTATTTAATAATCCAACTATTTGCACCCAAATGTAGTTATGTTGACTTTTATATTCAGTAGGAAATGCTCTTCAATACCAGCATGATCTCCAAGAGCACCAAATGTCATAAATGTAGAAAAGACTATCAAACAGATGTGTGCTGTGGTTGCCACTATACTATAAATAAATCCACCCTGTTTGCTATTTTCAGACTGGACCTGGTCCCCATTAACAGATCGGTTGGGTTGAAAGCAAAGCCCACAAAACCTGTGACTGAGGTTCTGCGTCCTGTGGTTGCCAAGTATGGACTCCACCTTGGTGATTTGGTTGCAAGAATAGTAAGTGATTGACTGTGACCAGTTATACATGTGGCTGGCATACGTTGTGTATTTTTGCTGTGCATACTGTCAGTACAGGTCTGAATTCAGTCTTTATACAAAAGATAGCAATGTCTCATCTAATCTGTGATTTAGATTCAATTTTTTAAATATGTTATGTCAAATTTAAAACAATAGGATTTCCTGATGTGAAATGTACATGCAGCTGGTTCGGTCTCATAAGGTGTGGAGTTATGTGGTATAGCAGGAACGCTGCAGTTTTTCCCATCTTAAACGTCAAACAGTGGTCATCTGAGCTTTTAGAAGTTAATGGAAGACAGCACTAAGCAGAGAGAAAAGACTGTAATGGCTTGAAACAAAGCCACCTCCCAGCTCGGCAAAGCATGAAAGCTAGTTTATTTTTAGCCAGTGGTCTATGAAGCTTTTACTATATCACAGAGCACAGACGTTCAGAATTAGCCTTCAAAAGCATTGAAGAAGATCTATGTGACACAGTATATGTGTTCTGAGATAAAAGCAGGTGCTAACATTTCAGTCACATAGCAGTGTTTAGTGTTTAGATGAATGTTCTGGTTTCAAAACTAGTTCAGTTAAAAACAAGCACAAGCTGTGTTTGTTGGTGGTGCAAGACATTCCAGATTATTGAAAAGCAGAAATGTGCAGCTTGTATTTTTGTTCAAGTGCTTATCTAAATTCTTCCATACAAATATTTTGTGTTATTTCAGCTATTAAAGTAAATAATCCTTAAAGCAATTGAAATACTGTTCAGGGTGCATAAACCTCTAGTCTTGCGTTACCATATAATTCATTCTTGTAAATGAATTTTGCACATTTAAATAGTACTTTGTGGATAGTAAAATCATATGGTCACAACAGGATTTGAAAAATAGCAGATTGTACCCAGACAAGGTTATTCAGCAATTTAATAAGTAGCCACATGTATAATGTTCAAGTATTATGAGCAGGAGTATAAAGCATTCCGTTATGGTGTGAGAAACTGATGCAAAAGATTCAATGCGTGAGTGAACTGTTCACGATTCAGTTTGATTCATTTTTAATTCAAGACCTTATTACAAACCCGTTTGACTGATTAGATCAAAAGAGTGATTTATTTGTGACTGTAGCATCACTAGTTTTGATTCTAAACAGCTTGTAGAAAACACTAATGATATGATTGTTGAAATACTGTATTGTAACATGATTATCAGGTCGATATATTGTAATCTCCTCCATCAGAGAAGGATTTATTAGTACATTTATACTGGGCCACAGCTGTATTTCACTGGGGCTTGTGCCACAAAGTGTCAATTGATGCCCCTGATTATGGGTACTGTTTCAAAACAGTATGTATTTAAATGTCCAGTGCAGTGCCTGGTCCCATAGACTTTGTCCTATTGTGAGTGCATTACTGTACTCACTGAGAGATGCATAGAAATTATTTTCTGTGGTTAATCAAGCCTGTCTTTAGACCTTAAATTGTAATGAAACTGGAACAGTAAGCTGTATCTGCCATCAATCAAAATTAATTTGTAAAGTCACATTTCTTGAGAAAAGAGTCTAATGTTAAATGTTTGAAATTTTTTAGAGTGGAGAGACAGAGGTTCTCGATCTTGGAGTGCCTATATCAAACCTTGATGGCCTACGAGTTGTACTGGAGAGGGCTGATCCAGCCAAAGGTGCGTACGCACACACACACACACACACACACACACACACAAACACACACATTTTGGGTTTTCATGTTTTATAGGAACTTTTCAAAGACATAATGTTTTTTATACTGTACAAACTGTATATTCTATCCCCTAACCCTAAATCTATCCCTCACAGAAAACTTCCTGCATTTTTATATATATAAAAAAACACACTGAGGACATTCCATAGATTTGTCTTGATTTTTTTTTTGTTTATATACAGCTAGTTAACCTATAACCATAACAGAACACATTCTACATTTTTTAGAAATGTTTTATCAAAACACACACACACACACACACACATATATACACACACGGCCTTGTGCACTATCAAGTTCTCCAGTTCTCTCTGATAATATCAAGTAATTGTGTTCAGGGTCATTTCAACATTCCTTTGGGTAATTGTTTTGTTGTACTCCTCTACCAGACAAGTCTAAAACACTCAACTCCAAAACACCAGCTGCCAAGAAAAGTCTGCCAAGAGAGGTGAGAGTGACTTCAGTAAATACAGTAGTGTGTGAGATGTCATGCCTGCTTCAGTCCTCTAAATTTACATTTACATTTACATTTAGTCATTTAGCAGACGCTTTTATCCAAAGCGACTTACAAATGAGGACAATAAAAGCAGTCAAAACTAACAAACTCCAAGATACCTTGAAGGACCTATCTGAGAGGTAAGACTCAAACCACTGGCGTGCGGTTCCTGAGATGCCATTTTCCAATAGGGTTGACAGGAGAATCTGGTGGTTCACCGTATCAAAAGCAGCAGACAGATCCAGCAAAATAAGTATAGAAGATTTGGAAGCCGCTCTTGCCAGTCTTAGGGCTTCAACAACTGAAAGCAAGGCAGTCTCTGTCGAATGTCCACTTCTGAAGCCAGATTGGTTGCTGTCCAGGAGGTTGTTCTGTGTGAGAAAGGCTGAGACTTGTGTTGAACACAACTCGTTCAAGTGTTTTTGCAATGAAAGGTAGAAGGGAAACCGGTCTGTAGTTCTCCAGAAGAGTTGGGTTAAGAGTGGGTTTCTTAAGAAGTGGGGTTATACTATCTATCCAAATCTAAAATATATATTTTATATATTTTAATATAAATATCCAATATTCTTAAACTGCAGTCATCATGCAAAAACTAAATGCATCTTAAGTTAAAAAATAACATTCTCTTTATGTTACTAACTCTAAGCATGCATGGATGTGGTGAGCATGAACTTGTGGTTACATGCATGACTTATGTTTGTGTTACATTTTGAAATATCAGTGTGCATTAGAAATGGCTTTGTACACTGTTCAGACATGATTCCTATTTTATAAAGGGAATAAAACCTTCATGAACATGTCAGTCTATAAGACATTCAGCCCAGGATTCATTCATCATAGCTCATCATATCTGTCTTTACTGCATTGCTAGAGAGATGAAAGCTTGGCAGGACAACCGTCGAAAGGAGATGGTGAAGACAAGCATCCCCGGTCAGCTGCGTCAGAGAGGAAGAAAGGGAAAAAGAATCATATAGATGAAGCAGAGGGTACATATTATCTACTTTTCTCTGACTTCTCAGTGTTTTCTTGTCCATTGTTTTTGTCAAAAAGTGTTTGAGGACTTAATCCACACTTAAAACCTGTTAAAACCTAGTAGATTAAGAAAGTTTGTCTCAATTTTTAGCTTAAATGGTTTGAAAATTTCCAGTGTTATTTCAGTATTATTTATAAAGTATTATAGTATTTATTCATATTTTCTTTTTTAAATTCAAATTTTAATGTAATACATTTGTGTTATTGTTTTTAATTTTTAAACATTTCTATTTAGCTATCATTTATTTTCATTTCACTTTTAGTAGTAATTTAGTACTTAAACTTTATATATATTATAATCATATAATATGTAATATAAAATTGATGTTTTATTTAATATTATTTTATTTTATGTTCTTTTTAACAAAAACTGTTTTTATAGATTTAGGTTTTGTTAATAAGTACATTTTATATACTCTACTTATTGTTTAAATACGCTTCTTTTCTAGAATTTTTCGAGTTGTTGAGTCGTGCTCAGAGCAGTCGTGTTGACGACCAGAGAGGCTTGCTGAGAAAAGAAGACCTTGTGCTTCCTGACTTTCTCCGTCTGAACCCTGATCCCGAACCCCAACCCCCTGCCTGCTCAACCCCCACCTCCCATAAACCTGGCCACACCACCACCACCACCACAACCCCCCAGTCTCCTAAACCCAGCTCCTCAAACGGACACCCCCGTTCACCCAGCCCTGACTCGCCCCCTTTCACCGCCCAACTCTCCCCCATCCTACACTCCTCTGGTCCGCAGGGTCAGGACAGTGCAATACAAAGCAACGTTTGTCTGAAGGAAGCTGCTTGCTGGACATTTTCAAAGACTGATATGGAGCCAAATTGTGTATGTGGAAAATCTTTTGAAAAGATTGAAAGGGTTATTCGTTTTATTCGTTTAAATGTAACTTTAGACCATTCTTTATTTAATGATAATGATAAAAAGAAAAACTCTGTGTTCAGTGTTAGATTGGGATCATAGTGCACATCAGAATATCAGTGTAACTAGCTGGAAAATTGTAGTGGGAGGTAAAAACAAATGGTTTCAGTAGTTATAGTGGAATTTAGTCCATCAAGTCACATAAATTCCTTTACATGGAGTGTTTTTCAAGGCTGTCTTGTACTGTAATTTTGGAAAAACAAACACATCTAGTCTTATGTTAAATACATTAAGTTTTAAAAGACACAAATGAATTAATTATTATTATAAATGCATTAATTTTTTTTTTGAGTCATCTGTTTTGTTCTAAGTGTGGGGCTCACTGTGTTTATACTGTAACTATTTTAAACTATTTTTTGTCCATGAGGTAATTTTATACTTCAAAGAGGAACTTTTAGGAGAAAGAGCAAGAGCATGGAAAATTACATATATACACATTTGCATGCATGCAAAAATATTTGCTGAAATGTTCACATCAAAGAACAGCTGAAAATTGGGAAAAGAACCAACAACAGAGTAAAACGAAGCAAACCAATAGCAAGTGAGATGTAGTCTAAAACACGTATAAAGAGCGACATCTAGTGGCCATTATACAAGACAGAATTTCTCCTGTTTGAAAAATTCTTCTTTTTCTCATTCTTTTCTTTCCAACCTGCTTAAACAGACCTTTCTAATTTTCTATAGGCTACTAGCTTTGATATACTATGTTGTGCCGGTCAAACTATTTTTAACAGCACAGCTAGCAGTCTTTGAAGACAAATATATGAAGTGTAATGATAAATTATGTAGTTTATAGGTTATTTAGTATAAAGTACTAAAATAGCCTGGGAAATAGCCTAAGGATGCACCAGTTAATCACAAAATGAAATAAATAAGCTTTCCATTGATGTATGGTTTGTTAGGATGGGACAATATTTGTCCGAGATACAACTATTTGAAAATCTGGAATCCGAGGGTGCAAAAAAAAAATCAAAATATTGAGAAAATCACCTTTAAAGTTGTCCAAATTAAGTCCTTGGCAGTGCATATTACTAATCAATAATTGAGTTTTGATATATTTATGGTAGGGAATTTACAAAATATCTTCATGGAACATGATCTTTACTTAATATTCTAATGATTTTTGGCATAAATGAAAAATCGATCATTTTGACCCTTACAATGTATTAATAATTGAGTTTTGATATATTTATGGTAGGGAATTTACAAAATATCTTCATGGAACATGATCTTTACTTAATATTCTAATGATTTTTGGCATAAATGAAAAATCGATCATTTTGACCCTTACAATGTATTGTTGGCTATTGCTACAAATATACCCGTGTGACTTATGACTGGTTTCGTGGTCCAGGGTGGTACACATATTGTCCACTGAACACAGTAGGCTATCTATCTATCTATCTATCTATCTATCTATCTATGTCTGTAGCAGCTACAGGATGGCTCTGTAGGGGGCGCTGTTTATTTTGTCAACTTCCGTAGTGGGAGGAAGTCCGTCTGGTGTTCTATGGTGTCTCTGCTGTATCCTCAGTGTCCATTGCGATCAAAACACTGTCCCATCTGCGCTCTTCAGCATGAACCGAAAGAGAAACCACTGCTATATGGAAACAGGGCCGTCCTCGGAGTCCCAGGCTGCCTTTATGGACAACGCGGGGTCCTTCGGCCGAGACGAGGAGGATTTGTCCGAGCTCGAGCCCGACGAGCAGCTGGTGTGCTCGGTGGCTGAGATCACGGAGCACCTGGGCAGGAACATCACGGTGGTGCTGGAGTCCGCGCTGTCCGAGATACGCAAGCTGGTCAGCGTCCGGATCAGAGTCCTAAAGATGGAGCTCCGCGAGAAAACCGACGAGATCGAGCTGCTCAAAGCCAAGCTGGAGCCCACGGAGAAAGACGGGAGGGGGTCTAACTCCAGCAGCCTGGACTTTAGGAAAGCAGAGCATCAACCAGGCCAGAAACACGGCGCCGACCCGAAGAAAGCCAAACCCGGGACGCCCGTGGTGAAGAAGGAGAACATCAACGCAATCTGCGACTATCTGATGAAAGATAAGAACCAGCGGGGTGCTGCTGAAGTGGAGAGCGACCACAGCAACCAGGCTTTTGGGTCCGAAGCGCAGCCGCACGCGTCTCTGAGCCTGTGGACGGACAGCGGAGCCGCGGACACCGACACCGACGCTGACACGGACATCTTCAGCATGCTGCCGTCCGCCAGCAAGCGCATGTATGACTATGAGTGGATTTCAGGAGTCGAGCTCAACTCTGCTGAGTTTAAAGGTAACGTTACTACTTAATCATATAACCTAGAGTATTGTAGACATGGACTGTAGTGTGCATGTAGTTGTATGTAATATGCATGCATTGTATCTTACATTTGTTTGCATCCATTGCCGTATGCATATAGTGAATAGTATGCATGCATTATAGTACATAGACGAATATAGTTGTTTAAAGTATGCATGCACTGTAGCATGTATATAGTATGCATGCCATGCATTGCAATATGTACCGTATATAGATGCATATAGTATTCAAGTATCGTGGTATACGTTTTCTTTTTAGTATGTGTCTAGTTGATTATAGTATGCATGGTGTTGCATATAATATGCATGCATATGTTTCTTATATGTTTGCATATAGTGTATAGTCTGCATGTGTTGTATATAGATGAATGCAGTTGTGTAAAGTATGCATGTGTATAGTTTGAATGCTTTCTTTGTAGTATGTATGTAGTTGCATATAGTGTGCATGTGATATGCATGCATTACATGAATGCTTGTAGTATGCATTTATTGACGTATGCATACATTTAATAAATGACATGCATTATAAAATATATAGATCCATATAATTCTATAAAGGATGCACTCATTGCAGTATGTATATAGATGCATATAGCATTAATGTATTGTGTACATAGTTACATGTAGTATACATTCTCTGTAATATATGTTTAATTGCATATTGTACGCTTATATTTGCCCATAGGATGCATGTGTTGTGGTATGCATAAATTGTAGCATGCATACATGTTTTATGTTGCTGTTGTTGCTGCAAAATTGTATGTAATATTTTCATATTTCACAAATGCTTGTCAGATTTAAATACACTACATCAAATTTAATTCTGCCTCGCTTCAGTTATACATTTAATTCATAGTTAATGACATGTGAAAGGTGTTTGAAGCAACAACAAAAAAATCTGAATTTCAAGTTCAACATCATCTGGATAAATTAACTAAACCCAGTTGCATTTATCCCTGTTCTCCTCTGCTTCTTTAGGTGATACTGAAACAAAATGTGAAGATGTTCCCACTGTGGATGACGAGGATGAAACCGAAGACTCTGAAGGAGGAAGAGGAAGTCTGAGGTCAGTGTCTGACCATTTTCCTCTGGACACTCAGGGCTCCCCGCAGGAAGACAGGAGCAGCCCGGCGGAGGACAGTATGGACAGAATGGAGCCAGGTTAGTGTTTTTAAAGAAAGAGAATGGTTTGGTTTCAATGCGAAATCTACATGAATGCGGCTGGGAAGCATTATGTGTTGTGCATAGGGCTGGGCGATATGATATTATCGTATATCGACGATGTCTCGTAAGTATCGCGGACATCAGCAGTCCTAACTCCACTCTGCTTCCGCCTCCGCCGATCTCTCCGTCCCTTTATGAGGGCAGCCTACCTGAGGCCAACTTCACTCCTCCGCCATGCTTACACAGGCATCCCAGCCCAGGTATTTCTCCCGCCTGACTAGCCGTGAGTGTGGCTGTGTGTGTGTGCGTGTGGTGGGTGTCATGTTTGAATGGATTCATGTAATAATAAAAACACACATCCCAAATTCACTTGACATACACTTGATAGTATTGATCTCACTAGTGTCAACTTCATCATATTTATATACACATTACCGTTCAAAAGTTTGGGGTCGGTAAGATTTATGTTTTTAAAAGACGTTTCTTATGCTCACAAGGCTACATTTATTTATTAAAAACAGTAAAAAAAAAAAAAAAGTTAACAATATTTTTTTTTAGTGAAAACAGTAATACTGTGAAGTATTATCACAATTAAAAATAACTTTCTTCTTATTATTATAATGTTGAAAACAGTTGTACTGCTTAATATTTTGTGGAAAGCGTGATGCTTATTTAGGATTCTTTGTTGAATAGAACTTTTAAAAGAAGAGCATTTATTTGAAATAGAAATGTTTTGTAACATTATAAATACATTTTATTGTCACATTTGATCAATTTAAAGTTTCTTTGCTAAATCTTTTTTTTTTTTTAATCATACCGACGCAAACTTTTTGAACGATGGTGTAGCTGTGCTTGAAATGGAATGCTAGTTTACTGCATATGTACTACAAACTACATATGCAAAAGTATGTACTATAAACTGCCTGATGTTTAATTAAAGTATGTGAAACAATATGGATTATGCACTTATAAACATTGTTACATGACATTATTACATTTGGATCATAGCCAGTTTCTCTGTACTGTAGACTATGTAATGTGTATGTGTTGAAAACTTTAAATTAATAAGGCATTAATTTGTCTTGTTTTGACACATCCTTATGAAAATAAGACACCCTGTAGATCATGTTGTAATCTGAAAGTGTTCACATGGGTGTATCAAGACTGTGCTGTAAATAATCATTTACAAATCTCTCATATTCCTTTTTTGTTAATTTTTGACATTTCCTTTTGATACAAACAATGATACAATCATTGCCTAAAGTGCGATTCAACAATGCTGAATGTGAGATTTTAATCAGAGATGTTCTGGCAGGAATACTCTTACAGTATTTCACAATACTCTTTGTAAACGCCTTAAGATTCAAGCTATACGCTATGCTCTCAAACAGTCGCATTGTTGATTTGCTTGCCATCCTGTTTCCTTTGTAGTGATCATGTTGATTCTGTGTCAATCTGATTAGATCTAATAAATGTTAGCAAAATCAGTCTAGACTTGCCTGTGATCTTGTTTGTCATCCCTTTACTTTCCTGGTGTTATCATGTTTCTTTATGCTCCTTTCCTTACTGTTCTGCATCTGATTGCCTTGATTGCATTTGAGAAACATACGGGAACTTGTTGTTCCAGATGTCTGCAGACCTGAAACCAGTCAGAAACCTCAAAGCATTTTTTTGCACAAAAATGATCTTTCCAACCTACTGGAACTTTTAAATTAAGATGACTGCATGAAATGCATCAGTAACCTATCACAGCATGAACATGAAGAAAGCTCTTCCATCTCCATTGTCTGTTAACAGTAGTGATCATGGACTAGAAGCGTTCTACTTACACCTAATTCTGGTTCCTCTGTAGATTTGTTGTACTCATTTATACAGTAAACCGGTTGCTGCAATACTAGGGAGTAGATTTAGAGACAAATAATAATAGTAAAAAAAATTACAAATGAGGACATACTGTCACCTTGTGGTTGGATAGTCATTATCAAAGTAACGTTTCACTATTCATTAGTGTTATATTATTCAAAATAATGGCCTACAACATGCGGTCTCATAATCAATCTGAACTTCATCATCAATGTGTTAAAATATTTATCCAGTATTCTAAAGCATTTCCATGTTCAGACTTAAACAAGGATGTGATAATCATGTCAATAAATCAAGAAGTAATTTGCAGAGTTTAAAATGCACCTTAAACTTGACTTTCATTTCCCAATCAACCAAATCTGATTCTGGCTCCCAATTCCCACATGTTCCCACACAATAATGAAATAATTTAGTAGGAGGGTTGGGCATCGAAAAGCTATTCCAATTTCGGAAATCAGATCAGATGCATAAGGTCAGGAATCAAATTACATGTTATTAGAGATGCACCGATCGGAATCGAACGATTTTCCTCATGATCGGCCCGGATCGGTGATCGGTCGGTCAGTCTCACTTCTTTCCTTGTTATAAAATTTAATTTCGTTTCAGCTTCTCGATTCCTGTATGCGCATTTATTGTGATTTCAAAAGATTCAACTGCAAGAAGACGAAATAGAACTCACTTCTGCAAGGGTGTATTGGATCCGTGCATTGACAGCAGCCGCTGCCGCCAGTCATTAATGTTAATTTAAAGAACGAAAGAAAAGAAAATCCCTCACTGATGTTGACTGAATCACTTTTGTAACCTCATTTTATATTTTATTTGTCTGCTGTTTGGCGCTGACTACTGTAATGGCAACGTGCATCTGTGTATGCGATTATTTTGGAGATGCGTTCCAATATAATCTGCAGTTTAATAAAAGTTAAACAGAAAAAATACAAAAAGTAGCACTGCATGTGTTTCTGAATATTTATTTAAACAGACTGTATAATGATGAAAAATCACAAACATGACAGGTATAAATAAAATAAGCAAATTCCTTCAGCGCACATTTCAGTGCAATATTTTTACAGATATTTTTTATACCGTGTATACAATATAATTATGTTTAATTAAGCTGAGATATAGCACTATAAATTCTTAATTCATTTGCGCAAACGGTTGAAGACATTCTAGTACTATATCTCAGCTCGCCCCTCAACACGCACGCGTTCGGAGTTTCGGCAGCCCAACACTTAATATTATTTTGTGGGCGTTGTATTTTGATTCATAAAATTAAAATGATAAAAATTACAATACAAAAATGAAATTTAAATTACCCTGCTTCTAAATAAATAAAGCAGTTATTTTTATTTCGTTAAAAACGGGCCAAAAGAGACCTCCGAACTAGGCTACCTTGTTATAATTAAGGAAATTAAACTTACCATCATGAAATGTCTACACAGGTGCTAATGCCAAAAAGAAAGAGAAACATCGGAAATAGGCATATTTTATTCAAGACATTACTATATGATATCAACATGCATTTATCATTCTTACAATCACTGCCAGAATGTCCAACTTCACCATGATGAACTTAAAATTGGGTTCTATTATTTTTCTATTATAAACGAAATTCATTTCAAACACAAATTTGATAAGAACAGAGTGGAAATTAGCAACACCAACATAACAGCAAAGCTAATGTTTTCTGTTAGTTTAAGCACAAACTAAGAAAAGTAAAACAAATTTTAATGTGGCAATAATTAAGACTAAGTTGGTTGAACTTTACTCCAGTCTTCAGTGTCACATGATCCTTCAGAAATCATTCTAATATTCTGACTTGGTGCTCAAGAAATATTACAAAAATTAATATTTTTCTAGAAAACATAATACATATTTTTCAGAATTCTTTTTGAAAATAAAGTTGAATAGAACAGCATTTATTTGAAATAGTAATTTATCATTTGAATGCATCCTTGCTAAATAAATAAAAAAAAATCTAAAAACAATTATCCCCAAACATTTGAACTAGCGTGTATGTTAAGACAGTATGACAACCTTAGTCACAATGCATTGTATAAAAATAGATGCAATGAACCTTATCTTTTGTGTTCTTTTTCACATAAACAATCCTTTTGATGTGTCTTTTCCAGGTCAGCAGTTCTCCTCTCACACCTTCATCTGTCCCTTCTGTGGAACTCTTTGCCCTGACTCCTCTTTCCTGGAGGAGCACATCAAGCTCATGCATCATGACGAGAGCACTCTGCAGTCGGCCCCGGGCGGTTCTTCCTCTCGTGGGGAGAGCGACTCGGGCGAGGCGGGCCGAGCTCTGGGAGACACAGAAAGACCTGTTGGCCGGGGCACACGGGAGAAGAAAGTGGAGGGCGGATATGAGTGTGGTGACTGTGGACGTCATTTCAACTATCTGGGCAACCTGCGGCAGCACCAGCGCATCCACACCGGCGAGAAGCCCTTCGTTTGCCCCGAGTGCGGAGAGCGATTCCGGCATGCCGCGCGCCTCAAGAGCCACCGCCTCAGCCACAGCGGAGCCAAGAGTCCCTTCCCCTGCCCGCAGTGCGGTAAGGGCTTCCCAGTGCTGTCTGGACTGAAACGGCACCAGCGTGTGCACACAGGAGAGAGTCCCTACGCTTGTCCCCAGTGCGGACGCAGATTTAAAGAGCTGGGCAACTTATACACACACATGCGCATTCACAGCGGCGCTACGCCCTACTCTTGCTACCAGTGTGGGCGGAGCTTCAGGCATCTGGGCACATATAAGAGTCATCGCTGTATGCCGGCTACCCAGTTAGCCAGTGGCCACAGTCCAGCATGGGCGCAGGAAGACAAGGTGCAAACTGGGTAACAGCTGAGTGTGGCAGATGTGTACAAAAAGTGGTTTGTTACTTCCTCGACTGCTGGTTCAGGATCCATTTCAAGTCCGAGAAAGAAGCTCGGCCGAAGAGAGATGTGTGAGAGAGGTCGTTATGACAATAAAACAACATCAGGTTTCATCGTAAATATGAAGCTGTATGAATAAGGACATCTTTCTCATTCAAGTTAGTTAATGTCATCTTTAACGGTAACTTGCTGCTTGTTAAATGTTCGTTTTTTGAAACATTTTGCAATAACTTCTTCCAGCGTCAAACATAAAAGGTGTTTGAGTGTCCATATACAGTATTTCAAGACTGCATTAAATATCATTTGATATGTTTTACTTGTTAATTTTTTTAAATTCGGACTTTTTGCAAAAAGTGTTTCTGACACTGTTTAGAAGCAGATAACAGGGCCCCAGGGCCGGATTAACAGAGCGAAATATGCCTTATAAAAACTAATTCAACA
Organism: Sinocyclocheilus rhinocerous; assembly: GCF_001515625.1. Lineage (NCBI taxonomy): Eukaryota > Metazoa > Chordata > Actinopteri > Cypriniformes > Cyprinidae > Sinocyclocheilus > Sinocyclocheilus rhinocerous. The sequence continues at coordinate 979,077 of NW_015623515.1, read as the reverse complement.
ATAGCGAGTCTTTTAAGTCGATTCAACATGACATTCCCTCTTCCACCCTTACAAAAAAAAAGTACCATGGTGGGAGATTGTAATACAACAGTTCTTAGATATATACCTATTGTATTTAATAATTACCATATATGTATGTGTGTATAAGTATATATATATATATATATATATAGTGCTGTCAAATGATTAATTGCGATTAATCGCATCCAAAATAAAAGTTTTTGTTTACATAATATGAGTGTGTACTGTGTATATTTATGATGTATATATAAATACACACAAATGCATGTACCCATTTAAGAAAAATGTTACGTTTGTATATTAAATAATAAATATATTTATATATAATATAAATTATATGAATATAAATATATACATGTACATATTTTCAAAACATATACTGTATGTGTGTGTTTATATATACATAATAAATATACACAGCACACACACATACTATGTAAACAAAAACTTTTATTTTGGATGCGATTAATTGTTTGACAACACTAATATATATATATATATATATATATATATACACACTATCATTCAAAAGTTTAGGGTCGGTAAGGGTCCTTTTAAAAAAAACACTCTTATTTGCTCAAAAATACAGTTTAAATGGTAATATTGTGAAATATTGTTACAATTTAAAATAACAGTTTTCTATCTGAATACATTTTAAAATGTGATTTATTCAAGTGATGGCAATTTTACTCCAGTTTTCAGTGTCCTGTGATCCTTCAGAAATCATCTAATATGCTGATTTGGTGCTTAAGAATCATTGCATATTATCAATTTTGAAAACAGTTGTGCTGTTATATTTTTTCTGAAAACGGTGATACATGTTTTCAGGGTTCTTTGACGAATATTAGAAATGTTTTTTTCTTCTTCTCGTTTTTAGATCAACTTAATGCATCCTTGCTAAATTAAACTAGTCTATTCCTAAAAAACAAAACAAAAAACTTACTGACTGTAAACGTTTGATCAATTGTGTACAGTTGGCAATTGATGTTGACAAGATGTCAGTCAAAAATGGGTCAAAAAACAGGTCAAATATGCAAATCAAATTGACTTCAAAAACTTGACATGACATTGATTTGCTGTAAACTGAACGTCAAATGTATAATGGCCTACATATACATTAAACCAATGTCAGTGTGGGATTAATTTACTGTTTTTACCCAATTACCACTGAAAGAAACTGCCGTCCAAACTGAATTTAAAATGATGTTACAGCATCTTGATTAAGTCTTGACTAATATTTGACGTCAAATTGATATTAAGGTGACAGCTGGGATGGTACTTCAAAGAATACCATGGTATGTGTCCAATGGCATTTAAAGCGGTTCCGTTTTGAGCGTTAGTGCTGCCATCGTGTGGATGACTTGTGTCACTGCATCACTGGGACAGTCGGCGCATGCGTATGTTTTCAATTTGTTTTATTATGTGATCGCACTATTAACACCTTTTTAATTTATATTATTGAATTTGTTTATATATGGCTACCTGTATTTTAACAGCTGAAAAATATACCTGAATGGAAAAAAAAGTATGGATTTAGAAAAGATGTGTCATTCGGAAATGAACCTGGACACACTTAATGGGAATGACTGTATGAAGTTTATTAAATGTTGGAAATACAAGCAATCCATCAGATTTAGTTTAAGACTTTTCCATAGCAGTGATCTCAAAATAGCCTGAATATTACCAATTAAATAGCACAAAAAAAGGTACAATTTGTCATGTCTCAGTAAATGATCTGTACAAGGCAAACTGTACTGAAATAAACTGAACTGTAACTAATAAATACTCTAAGGATATGGTTCAAGTTGTTCATGTATGTGTAAGTAAGCGGTTGTTGACATCATGACATGCTATTGAAGCACATTAAATATAACGCTTGTGTACGAAAGGATGTGTTTGTTTTTAACCTGCTTTGAAATTGCTGTGGACCCAAACAACTGTGGAGTGCTCTTGACAGGTTGAATGCTGCTGCGGTCATTCCTCCTGTAAATGTCTCTCAGATATGCATGAGAAAACGTCGTCGTGACATTTAAGAGAGGGGAACATATATGTCAGGAGAGACTGAGAGACAGAACAGCATCCAGCCATAGGAACTATTTTTCTTTATTAGAGGGTGACAAGTCTCCGTCAGTAATCACGACGCCTTAATAACACACTGCCAGCTGAACTTGTCATTTCTCCAGGAGATAGCCGGGCTGTGTGTGACTGCTAGACTCTTTTCCAGGAAAAGCAACAAATTCTCACACAGAGATGGCAAAAGTTGGCTACACAAAATGAACTTTTGATTATAGATGAAATATGAGTTATTTGAGTAATATATAGTGATAAAATAAATCGACACTAAACTTTAAGCAATTAGCAAATGGTTTGTATTAATTTAAAGGGGTAATATGATGTTGCTAAAAAGAACATTATTTTGTGTAATGAAATGTGTTTATGCGGTTTAAGGTTAAAAAAACATTATTTTCCACATACTGTACATTATTGTTTCGATTTTTACAAAGCTCATCGGTCTGAAAAAGCGAGGTGTGCTCTGATTGGCCAGCTATCCAGTGCGTTGTGATTGGCCGAATACCTCAAGCGTGTGACGGAAATGTTACGCCCCTCACCATACTGTGATGGAGCGACGAGACAAAAACATTAAAACCCATTATAAACGAGGCTTTTGTTGCATCCAGTGGGGAAATAATTACGTATTATAATGACTTATACTGTCTTTTTACGCCTTGCGTTGATCACGCCGCGTGACTCTTAACTTTTATAAAGAATATCTCTTTGGATTTGAGACTTTAGTCTTTGCAACTTTACAGATCTTCTTTATGCACCAAGAGCTTGTAACACTCCAAAGAGAAAGGAAAAATTGAAATCGCATCATATGACCCCTTTAAGATTATACATATCAAATGTATACCTGTATCCCGCAGTTTTTCATAAATTGGTCTTAAGATCCTTCACAAATTGACAGAAATAGTTTGCTTTAACCCAACTTGCTTGTCTTTGTTGAACACACTGTAAAAATTCATAGTGTAAAGATCAGAAAAATAAAAAAAAGTGAATATAAATAAGATAAATTCTTATGTATTTTGTATTTTTGTATTCTGTAGCTGTATTTTTGTAAAAAAATAATGTGTTTTTTAAACTTTAAACCGCATAAACACATTTCATTACACCAAATACACAAAATAATGTTCTTTTTAGCAGCATCATATGACCCCTTTAACCATACTTTCTCATTATGCACCTGTGATGATTTATTGAACACATTCATTGAAACTGAAATTTTTTTATTAGTTTTGTGATCGCAAACAAACAAGCAATTTTTAGAAATATATAATAATATCTTTTTTCCAGATCATAAGAAACAAATTCAAGTGTGTCCAAACTTGGTTGTATGAGAATGCTATAAAAAGCATTTGCTATAAAAAGAATGCTACCATTCATTCTGAAGACTTAAATATTTGCAATGAAACTGCCAGTACCTTTAGATTATTTGAGGCAATAAGCACTTCCTGGCCACTAGCGGCATTGCAGACACAATGTAAACACCTGGGCTCTTGTTGTGGAACTGCAGGGGATTTATGGACCCCTGATGTGAAGAGGGTCTAATTTTATCCATCTCATAAGACCACACGTGTGGGATGTTTGCTGTAGACACAATGGGTGAGCAGCCATATTCATGAATTAATGCTAAACAAAACCTCACTTACCTGCTGCCGCTTTCCATCACAGAGTCTGTGAGGGCTGGAATGGGAACAAATACATAAAGGGGCTTTTCACACTTTGAGTAACTCCAGGTTATCTTCTTTTAAAGCAAATTAAACCAAGAATGAAGCAACATTTCACCACACTTGTAATTTTGAAAGTGTGGGCAGCCTATACAGTTTGACATACAATGATACCGACAACGCAAATAAGTCATTTGGACAGTTTTACTCATTTTACATGCTCAGAGTTATTCATAAATTAATAGTTTAGTTAGATTAGGTCAAATAAATGCAAAAGTAGCTTTAACTAAACTTTGTTAGGTTTTCAAATTTCAGTTTCGGTTTATTTATTTTACATGATTGTCACTATATCAGGTTAGAGATACTATTATAGTTTTTATTAATATTTAGAATTCTATTTTCCGTTTTCATTTGTTAATTTTCAGTTACATTTTTTTGTCTGTTTTCGTCATGTGTATTTTATTTATTTATTAATATGTCTAGTTTTTATTCATTTTATTTCAGTTTTACTTATAGTTATTTTAGCATAGCAATATATAAACTAAATGAAAATGAGAAATGTTGCTTCCCCAGCTGGCACCTTGATATAATTTGACGTCAAATATTAGTCAAGACTTGATCAAGATGCTGCATCCTCACTTGAAGATGTTCTTTCAGTGGTAATTGGGTAAAAATAGTAGGTTAATCCCACACTAACATTGGTTTAATGTAGGCAGGCCAGTATGTATAATGTTCAATTTACATCAAATCAATTTGACCTGTTTTTTTTTTAATGTCAATTTTGATTTCAATTTGATGTCTTTTCATCACATTAATTGCCAACTGGGATGGCAGCATGGCCTGAAATAAAATGTTTTATTTTTATTTATTTTTCATTTATTTCCATTAAAGTTGATTTTATTTCAAGTAACAAAAATGTTTTTTGGTCTTAGTTTTAAGACTATATTTCATTATGTGTATACTAACAATATACTCTGTGCATTATATACTAGCAATAGCATGTTAAAAATAAGACTTCTTATCAAGGCTGATTCTTTTCAGTGAACTGGTTAACTACTGGTGATTGCACTGAATAATTTGACTGATTTGATTGTAGCAGTAAACAATTCACTGATGAAATGATCTGGACAGAGAGAGTCAAAATAAAGAACCTGAATATGTAACAACCTTGCTCATCTTTGAATGTTTGGATTTCTGACGTATCATGTGACCTTGTTAAAAAGTGCACACACATTTAGACACTTACCGTAATTGTTGTATAACCTTGCTGTTTGCAGCTTTGAAAGGTTCTGATTTTTTTGAACCAAGGTGAAGAGATGTTTTGTGCACCGACATGCAGTTTTTATAGGTTTTCAACCTTTTTATCTGAGTGTATTGAAGGCATGAATTACTGGATTGCTGTACTTCCATTCAGTATTGAATTTTCACCTACACACTGCCACAAGCATTACACATTGACAGGACCAAGATCAATTTAAAACGTGACTGCTCTATGCACTGATGTAGGTTTGAATGCTTGCACATCAGCGGTCTCATAGTTCAGCTACATGGACATATTAAGCTAAAAATACACCATAACATCTATTCCTTTGCACTCAGTATCAAAGGACATGTTCATGTCTGTTAAAAACCATAATTTTCTGCACCTGACTGCAGTTACACTCCATTAACTGATACTAAATCCTCAGTGGTGCATCAACATGCCACATTGGCAGAGCAATCATTTAAGGCTGCTTTCTAGCCTTCATAATTGTTGAATTCATCTGATAGAATCCACTGGAATTGTTGTGGTATGAATACAATAAACCAGACCATAAATGTCAGGCTTGGTTGATTTCACACACTGGGAATGAATGATATATATATATATGGTGCAGATATGGTTTTATAAGAGACATAAAACTAACACAATGTAGGAGACAATGGTCAAAGGTTCAGTTTAGCTGTTATGCTATATTTCAGACTATCGCTGTTGACCAATCAAAAGCAAGTATTCCAGAAAATAAAAAAGGGAATAGGTTTACTTTTACAAGAAAACCTAATTTCAGTCTTTCTACTTCAACATTTCACATTTAATTTAATGTGTTACTTGAAAAAAATAAATAAATAAAATTCAGCATCGCTATGGAAATAATATGATATGTTTAGATTATTTTATTATTTAATATTGCATTTTTTGTATAATTACCATTGTACATTGACGTAATATATCACAAAAAATAATAATAATAACAAAAAAAAAAATCAAGCTGTCATTTCATGTACTCTCGGGGGCCCCCTGGCGGCCATGGGGGCCCTAAGCAGCTGCTTAGTTCGCTTATGCCTTGGGCCGGCTCTGTCCATAGTTTTATAAAACTTGAAATCAATCAACACTCTTGATTTGACTAAAGTTAAAAAAACCAGTCAACAACACTCTGACAGGACTTTTTCTCAATTGTGTTTTTCCTACTGATATAAATTGCAAATTTAGCTTCACCCAAAATTAAATTCAGTAATTGAGAAGTGAACCTCATGTCACGTCTGTACTTAAAACCAAAAATAAATGTCTCTGCAGAAAATACCTCATCAAAACAATTGAAAAGCCCATTTAAAACCCACAAATAAAGGTTCCAACCTAAAACACTACACAGAAACATGAAACACTGTTTCTCTTTTGGAGCAGAAAGGACATGTAGAACAAACTTCTGGGTTTAAAATAGGAATAAAAGAGTTCACTGCAATAATACCATGAAGTACTCGCCACTGAATGTCCCCTATCCTTTTAGATAAAGGTGGCATATACAAGAATCTCCACTCAGGTTTTACAGTTTAGTCTAAGTCAAAAAAAGATCGCCATGGTGTATCAACTTTCTTTTCAAGACTTTTCTTGTTAAAAGCCATAACACAAGCACTATACAAAGTTTTACCCTTAGCTGACAATAAATCAAACCATAAAGATTCCCAAGGTTTAAAAAAAAAGACCTGTACACCCCTCTAAATTAGGTAGCAGCTTTAAACAAGGAAATGAATCCTGCGCATTGGTGGTACTTTCCCCAGAATGATAGTGCTTCAACATTTGATCCTCCTCAGCTGTAAGTGCTGCTTTTAATTTACACAAAAAGATGGAAACAATACGAACATATTTAATGCCCAAGTGCTGGGATGTTGCCTCAGCATTCTCCAAATTTGGGCCAACCAAAGTTAACATCTGTCCCAAAGTTGTAATTCCAGAATTTTGAAGTGCAGAACTGAGTCCATGTAAATTGCAACTGTCAGATACATCCAGACGGGCTCCAAGTATCAAAGACTCTTCCAGCAGCCAATAGAGAGAACATGAGCTTTCAACCTTTTGTATATGAAACTAACTCCACAGTTTAAAAAGATTCCTGTAGAAAGATGGCATCTTAGACAAGTCCATTTTCAAAGGGTCCAGCAGAAAAAGATGTTTTTCCAACCCAAAGCCCCCGTAGTTTTGCAGTAGAGTGCAGGTAACAGCTCTCCAACTAAAATCCGATGCACCATCAAAAAGTCTTTGTAAAAACTGTAACCGAAAGGCAGCAGTTCTACTTTGTAAGTGTATTAGTCCTTGTCCTCCTTCATCCTTAGGCAGGTATAAACGCTCTGTTGCACCCAGCGCAAACTGTCCCAGAAGAAATCCACAAGAATAGCTTGAATTTGAGCTAACAGATGAACTGGAGGGTCCACACAGGCCAACCTGTGCCATAAGGAGGATGCCACCAAATTGTTAACAACAAGAGTACGTCCCCTATAACGCATGTTTGGAATCAGCCATCTCCATTTTTCAAGGCGACCCCTTCCCAGTTTTTCTGCTGGGTCAGACCATCACCTAAAAACACTCCTAAATATTTAATACCTCCTTTTCCCCAGAACAACCCATCAGGAAGATTGGGTTTACCACCGGCACACTGACCAACTAGTAATGCTTCACATTTTGTCCAGTTAATTCTGGCAGAAGACACAAACATAAATTCTTCAATTAGTTTAAGCAAAACTTGTATATCATTTTGCCCACTGATAACAACCATGACATCAACAGCATAAGCTGACAGACGAACATTATTTTTACAATTAGGTAAAGATAAACCATCTTAATTGATGCAACAAAGGTTCAACTGCCAAAGAGTATAACATTCCGGACAAGGAACACCCCTGTCTTATGCCCCTATGAACCTGAAAGGGAGCACATAAGCCACCATTTATCTTCAGTACACTCTCAACTTCTCTATAGAGCACTTTGATCAAATCTATAAATTTTTGGCAAAAACCAAAAGCTGACAGAGTTCTCCACAAATATGTGTGTTCAATTCGATCAAATGCCTTTTCCTGGTCAAGTGAGATCAGACCAAAATCCAAATTACACAAATTTGACACTTCTAAAATGTCCCGAATTTAAGAGATGTTATCAAAGATGAATCTACCCGGAACACAGTAGGTCTGGTCCGGATGGATGACAAGGTCCATTACTCCAGCCAATCTGTTGGCCGACGTTTTAGAAAACAACTTATAATCACTGCAGAGAAGTGAGACGGGACGCCAGCATTTAATAACAGTGAGATCTCCCTTTTTTTGGAATGAGTGTGATTATCGCTTATCAGCAACTCAACGGGAGCCTGCCCTCCGACAAACTGCCATTCAGTACCTGAAGCAAATCCACTCCCAACTCAGCCCAAAAAGATTTAAAAAAATCAACTGGGAAACCATCGACTCCGGGAGCTTTCCCAGACTCCATGTCTTGGAGGGCCTTATGCAACTTTCCCAAACTCAGAGGGCTGGAGAGAGCAGCATTACTCTCCTCGGACATCTGGGGTAAGGCGTCAAAGAAAACATTTTCCTCCCTGCTCTCTAAATTAAGCTCACTTCTTTAAAGGTTCAATAAAGGTTGTAAAGGTTGGTTGATAAAAACCAACAGCTCTTCTTCGGATGTCTACTGGGTCTATCAATAACCCCCCATCCTCAGAACGCAATGCCTGAATAAGGCGTCTTTGGCCATTCTTTTTCTCAAGGCTGAAAAAATATTTAGATGGTGCATCCATTTGATTGATACTTTGAAATCTTGACCGGACCAGTGCCCCCTGTGTTTAGGACTGCGGCTCTCTAGGACCGAACTTGCCTACCCCTGTCCTAGTAGATCAGCTAACTGTGCTTTTTTCTTCAAACAGACATCTAGATAATAATGGTCTCCAGTAGAATCAGCTAGCTGCTGACAGTTATTTATATCAGTTTCCAAGCTCTTCAAAGATCATGCTAACTCTCTAGTAACGTTGTGAGTGTACTGCTGACAGAATTTGTTTAATTTGAATCTTGCCAAAATCCCACCAGTTGTACTGACCGAAAAGTAGATTTTGTTTTTCTGTAACTCTCTTAAAAAGCCTTAAAGGAATCTTTAAAAAATGTATCACTCAATAAAGTGTTCAGTGTGAAGAAGTGTTCAAATGCCAATAAGCACTTTTAGGTTTAATAAGATTCAGAATAACACTACATTGTAACATAGCATGATCTGTAAAACTCATAGGAACAATTGAACAACTATTAATAATATTGAGATGATGTCCAAAGTCATACAACATATCTAGTCTGGCAAATGATATCACATTGTCTCTTGTATGAACCCAGGTATATTGTCTTTCATTACCATTTAATAGTCTCCAGATATCACACAAATCATACTTCTTAATTATGTGAGTGAGACGTTTCCTAGAAGGCATATGAGGTTCAATATGATTTCTGTCCAGAGCATGCTCAGTACAATTAAAATCACCAGCTAAAAATAAAAACTCCTCAGAAGAACAATTCTGCAAAGTACAACATCAAAGTACAACATAATGCATCTAAAAACAGCATCCTTTCGACTCTAGATGTTGGAGCATAAACACCCATAAAAAACAAAAGTATAATTCTCAAACACAGCTCACACTTTTAAGAGCCTGCCTTTAACAATTTCCTCATAATCATAAGAAATTGGACTGAAACTTTTGTGAACAAAATGGCAACCCCTGCACTTGTTGAAGTATTATGACTCAATACAAAGATGCCTTCAAACTCCCTTTGCCATTCAGTGGCATTTTGTCCATCACTGTGTGTTTTCTTGCAAAAAAATTACATCAATGTTTTTCTGTTTAATTATCTCCTTTAACAATGCTCTTTTGTCCCTGGCACCATTGACATTCAAGGTAGCCATGCAAATTTCACTCATAAGTAAAAACTGCAAAAATAAAAACAGACCTCGAAAAACCATCACATTGAGTACGTTTACATGGACAACAATATTCCACTTTTAACACGATAAAGACAATACTCTGATTAAGAATCTACCATGTAAACAGAGATTTTTGATTAGCTTAATCTGGCTAAAGTCATACTCGAAATTAAACACTAATCGAATTAAGACATGTGGAGTATTCCTATTTTAGTCGCATTATCGAAGTGCATCATAGACATGTACACACCTTAATCACAATATTATCATCGTGTAGGACTTTTCGCCGCATTTTGCGACAGGGTACACACACGGCAGTGCTCAACCGTATGATGGCAAACAAACAAATGGCTTCAACAACGCCTTCATCTGTTTGCACGTATTAGTATGACAAATAATTAACTGCACTTTCGTCAAATTAAAACTGAAACACCCAAAACTGTATATGGCATCATAACGAAGACGAACTATATGTTTATCCATGAAATTCTGGGTTGGACGTCGGATGGCGTGGCATGGGGACGTAATGACGTCTGCCATTATAATCGAACTATGTACTATAACATGTAAAACAGGAACATGAAAGGAATACTCTAAAAGCAACTCATGTAAACACCTTAATCGTTAGAAAAATAACCCCTTCGTTTTTTAAACATCATCGTTTAAAACTTTGCCTAAGTTCCATACAATTTTCTTCAAACGGAACACTTCTTTATTAGTAAAGGAACCCTCGGCCATTAGGCTTCTTGTCTTTCAACAAACTGTTTGACATCAGGGAAATAATCCCGAACATTAACACCTCTTATTTTTTTGTCGCTCTGAGGAACAGCTTTATGTCATCAACATCATAACTACGAGCAAAAAATTGCTCTGGGAGAGTTCCACACTAGAATCAGAATCACTGTCACAAGTTGTGAGCCATTTTTTAGGGGTGATTTTATTTCATGATACTTATCCTTCTTTTTCCTTTTTTTGAGGCACTTTAAACTAATTCTGTCCTACTTCCTCATCAACACAATCCATCTCGCAAACACTCTAGTGCAGGGAGGCAGAACGGTGTTCTCCGTCTCAGCCCGGCTCTCACCTGACGGCCTCAAGTCCAGACGCTCAGGTTCAACTGCGCCGGGAACGATATTGCCATCACTTTGCCCAGTACCTTCTGCTTCTTTCAATTTATCGGGACAATTTTTAATTAGATGTCCCACTTTCCCACACCCGAAACACTTTGTTCTTGCAGTTGAGACAAAGATAACATACTCAAAGCCATCAACACGAAACTTAAGTGACAGGTCTAACTCAGCGTCATCTTGAACTACCACGTATACAAAGCGCCTAAAGGAGATGATATGTTTCAAAAGAGGGAATTCAGTACTTATCTGGATTTTTTAAATTGGCGACACCAGTTTTCCGTAACGGGACAGGGCCTGAGTATCATCACTCATGAACGGGGGAACATTCGATAAAGTAACTCTCTTAGATGGTAATGAGAGGGGAAGGACAGGAATAAACTCGCCGCCAACAGTAACTCCGTGCTCAACAACAACATTTGCTTTATCAATACTGTCAAAAAAAATTACAGCTGTGTTATTCACTCTAGAGGTAGGTAAAATAGACTCAAGCTCCTCAACCTCTCCAATAGCCAAGCAACATTGCTCAACACTCGCCGCGGACGCCACTTTAACAGCGTGACGCTGCATAAGCGAGCTCAAATTCACAATTGGGGCCGACATACCTCCCTGATAAACAGGCAGTACGCGGCCCAAAAGTAAAGCAGGAACAACAGCTCCAAGAACCCACCACTAGAGAAAGCACAAGCAAGAAAACAGAAAGAAAAAAGATCACTCACAGAGAGCCACCTGCACTCGCACCCCTCCGTTCACTCGCCCTCAACAATCACACCGGAAGTGAGAGAGAGAGAGAGAGAGAGAGAGAGAGAACATCAACGCACAACCACTGGAATCAAGGAGAATATGTGAAGGCAGCACAAGAACGAGGGAGAGAGAGACAGATGGAGACAGAGAGAGACTGAGTGATAGCGGGTTGGCGGGTGGACGGATGAAAGGGCTGGAGACCAGAAGATGCTTCAGCTTTGTCAGTGTTTCCAGCATCATGAGGACGATACAGAACAACCTGCACAAACAGACTGACATATCAGCAGCTTCCTTCTGATTTAAATCAAGCAGGATCACTAACCAACACAACTCTACGCATCTGGATCACATCAGGTAAAAAAAATACAGCATCTTTACACTACATACACTTCAAATGGAAATGCAGATTGTTGAGTTATTGTAAACTGAAAGTATAAACAATTTAGCACTGATTTTCTTTTTCAGCAAGCAGTTTCATTCATTCATACAAAACCATCAGAAACAGGTTTATACACAAATAAATCAAAAAGAAACAACACATCATCTAAAAAAAATATAAACACTATAATGATACCCAGTGTGAAAATATGAGTTAAAGGAAACACATTTCTGTCCCAAGTTTGAAGAAAAAAAAAAAAGAAGGTGGGGAACTTGAGCGTTATTGATGTAGACAGTATGTTATATGTATATATAGTATGGTGTATATTACTGTTGTTATTATTATTATTATTATTGAGCATGATTTATCATTTTTCAATCCTATTCATTTTATATAAAATATATTTCGTTATATCTCATAAATGAGGGACTATCGGAAATGTAACCTCATAAATGTTTAACATTCTTTCTATCATATATGTATCATATTACTACTAATATTATTAAAGTGGCCATTATGGCCATATTAGTGACTCACTGGTAGCTGCTTTACATGTTTGTTTGTTCTCACATGTTTTGACAGTTCTGTGGGGAATTTCATTGTTTCATGACATGTCATTGTTGTGTATTCATGATACTGTAATCTGATTACAGTCCTGCATTTTTGTTTAAAGTCATTCTGTTTTGCAACTCAAAAAAGCTGACTTGCATATCACTGAATCACTGCTGTAGTTTTCACCAGTATGAGCTGTGCTATAAGTGGACAGAATCTTTCATATGTCATTCTCAGCTATTATAGGGACAGGTGATACTGCTGGCCTCTTGGAAAGACTTTGAATTTTGAAGGAAATTACTGTATATATTTACTATTACTATAAATGTAAGTAGAGTCAATCCTTTTAAATATGAAGACATTTTCAAAGTCTGAATATTCCCAAAGCTATAAAGACAGATAGTTTATCTGATATTTTAAGTGTTCACAACTCAATCACATAAATCAGTATTTAAAATAATTTATCAAGACCTCAGAAATGATGAACAAGAAAATTCCATATATTGCTTTTTATTTGTATGTAAACTGCTATTGATATTGCTGTTGACTTTATTCTTTATTTTAAAATCAGTTATTAAAACTTTGCTAATTTATTTTTGCATATAATAATAGCAGACTTAGTGGTTCATTAGTAGTTCATTTTATATATTAATGTCAAGTAGGTTTCGCTTAAAACATCTTTAGCAAAAACTGACAGACGTCTTATATTATAACATTATCTGAGCTCATTTTACATGGCTGGAATTTTAGTAACAGTATAAAATTGTTAGTGTATTTGAAGACTGAAAAATAAATATCTGTTGCTGCTTAAAGGAAGCGTGCAGAGCAGAAATGTACCCCAGGAGGTCTGGCTAACCTGATTAACTGAAAGTCTCATTACACTGACTAACTGTGTACAAACTACTGGCAGGCTCACACTGACCTCTACTGATGTTCTGTTGAAGTAGAAAAGATCATTTAAAACAAACTGACAAAGAGCTATTGAATAGCTATATAAGGTGAAAATGGTAATCTATTGTGTCTGTAAAAACTCAACAGACAGATAAAATCAGACTCAGACATCTTAACACAAGCAGAGAGAAGCAAGCAGCCCAGTGAAGTATCTGATCTATTTATCTGCTGTCCTGTCTCCACGAGTCACATTAATCGTCTGCTCCAAGGACAACCTGATTAAACATGAGTACAACAGTACAGAGACTGCAGGAAGGAAAGTTATAATGCCTTTTGGACCAATATGTTAATTTCACTTTGGACAGTTCTATCAGATTGTTACACATTTATGAGGTTACATTTCCAATAGTCCCTCATATATGAGATATAACAAAGTATATTTTATATAAAGATGAATAGGATTGAAAAATGATATCTCAGCTCAATAATAACAGCAATAAAAATGCATATATATATATACACAGTATATGTTATGTAAAGATTAATAGTACTGAAAATAGGACTGAATAAATATGATTCTATTTACAGTAACTATATGTGTGTGTGTGTGTGTGTGTGTGTGTTTCTAAATATATAATATACAACACAAAATAAATAGGCCAACAAGAATCAATTATCAATTATGATTATTACAACAACAATAATAGCCACTGTTTTACTACTACTACTACTGCTACTTCTCGTACTATTATTAAAATAGATAGATAGATAGATAGATAGATCACTTTTGTAATACAGTGCAGACCTCACGATGTTGCCGAAAACCATCCACGAAGGTGGAGTCTGTGTGTTTGCTAGGAAGTTTTCTTAAACGCTCTTATTTAAATGCACATCAGAATGTGGTTTCATCGATCACGTTCACATTCATTTTCTCTTGTAGCTGCACACTCACTAAATAAAATACCCTCCCTCCCACAGCCAGTACAAGAGTAGAGTGGTGTGAGGCACTGTACAGAGACGTGACATGCATACAAGATGCAGAGACGAGCTCGTTTAATATCCCCCGCTGCGCTCGCGTTTTCCGAATACGATAATCAAATACGGTTTTGATGATAATTACATTTTAAACTATAATACTAACCGTCAGGGCATTTTATTCACTTTTGTAATACAGTGCAGACCTCACGATGTTGCCGAAAACCATCCACGAAGGTGGAGTCTGTGTGTTTGCTAGGAAGTTTTCTTAAACGCTCTTATTTAAATGCACATCAGAATGTGGTTTCATCGATCACGTTCACATTCATTTTCTCTTGTAGCTGCACACTCACTAAATAAAATACCCTCCCTCCCACAGCCAGTACAAGAGTAGAGTGGTGTGAGGCACTGTACAGAGACGTGACATGCATACAAGATGCAGAGACGAGCTCGTTAATATCCCCCGCTGCAGCTCGCGTTTTCAGACTGATTCTGCGATGGTCAAGTGGAGCCGTGCAAACAAGCAACACAATAACACGTGACAGCCATTGCTCTCTTTCTGCCGCCAGTAGCAATGTGTGCCACTAACTTACCCAACAAACTGTTTTATTATGGTAATAAGAAGTAGGGAAGTTACAACCTTTGCGTTATTAATGGCATGTGGAAATTGCATTAAAATTTCAAAAGACAAAAAGTAATAGCTTAACACCACAACACATGACCTCAGAGAAGAAAAGACACAACAACAGTATTTTACCAAAGAAAAATGTCATCAGGATACTGTTGGCTTCAAGCATCATTATAAATATGCAAATCATGTGCTAAAGCTTTAACAAGCAATCAATTTTTCTCATAAAACGGATTTAAAATCTTATAGGTTTATGAAGGCATACGAGCCATATCTAGGGCCAAGAATGTCATACACTCTCAGAAAAAAGTACAAAAGTAGTGACTGAGGCGGTACATTTTCAAAAGGAGCATTTTTGTACCTTATTTGCGGTACATATTAGTGCTGCCCCAGAGATAGCGTTGTACCTTTTTTTCTGAGAGTATAAATTGATGGAGGGCTCTTTTGGCTTCCACCAGTAATCACTCACTTAGCAACCATCCAGAAACACCCATCTTATCACATAGAAACCATCCAAAACATAACAACCTCATAGAAATACCGTGGTAACCACCCACAACACTAGCATCATGACAATAGACAAGCAGAAGTCACATTTCCTTCAGAAAAATGTGCAAATCACTGCAACAGAGTGTGGAAATGTTGATTTACATTACTACAATGCAAAAAAATAAATGGTTGAGGACAGGCAAATTGAGGAATGAGGGGCCGTACAAGCCATAATTCATTCTGGCACTCTCACACACTTACATTCTCCTTACACATACATATATATTTGCTTTCACACACTTACATTCTCCTTACACATGCATACATTTCTACTCTCACACACATGCATTTCTACTGTCACACACTTACATTCTCCATTCACATACAAACATTTCTACTCTCTCTCTCACACACACATACATTCTCCTTACACATACATACATTCGTACTCTCACACACATGCATTTCTACTGTCACACACATACATTCTCCTTACACATACATACATTTGTACTCACACATGCATTAATTTTAAAATACCATTATGTAACCTACGTGTTCTACAGATCTGTGTACAAGTGTTATGATACTGATTTTGATCGTATTGACAGGTATCAACGCTCAGGAAATTTTCTACTGGGCCGGTTTGGCCAGTGGTTTAAATGTTTTACTTGCCCTGGCAAACTTTTCACAGGCCTTGCCACAATCAATCAATCAATAAATCAATAAATAAGAGATATTGTTTTCATTGTTGACTGTAACATTGTATTGTAATAAATGATAACCATTTTTGCACAAATAGGTACAATAGGTCAAAGATAAAACTGAAATGAACCATGCTTTTTCAGGTCTTTCAGGTAGGTCTAACTCTATTCCAGTTAAGGATGCACTGATCAGGATTTTTTTGTGACCGATTCCAATTGACAATTTTTTTATTTTTTTATTTTTTACAATCAAATGAGCCGATTCCCATACTCGTTGACAATTTATTTAGTTTTTTCATTACTTTTATTTATTTATTTTTACATTTATTAAATGTTTATTTTGCTCTGTTACTGGCCAAACTAACATTGAACAAACAAACAAACAAAAATATATGCAACATGAAGCAACTGCACAAAACAAAAACATCAGACGGGCTGAATGAATATTTTATTATTACTCTTTATTATTATTAGTGTTTTATTACCTTAATTATATGTATGTCTGCACTATGACTGTAGGCTGTACTGGAAGCTCCTGACACTATGAGGGGCCGTACAAGCCATAACATGCATTTCTACTGTCACACACTTACATTCTCCTTTCACATACATGCATTTCTACTCTCACACACATGCATTTCTACTGTCACACACATACATTCTCCTTACACATACATACATTTGTACTCTCACACACATGCATTTCTACTGTCACACACATGCATTTCTACTCTCACACACATGCATTTCTACTGTCACACACTTACATTCTCCATTCACATACATGCATTTCTACTCTCTCTCACACACACATACATACTCCGTACACATACACACATTGCTGCTTTCACACACATACATTCTCCTTTCACATACATACATTTCTACCTTTTTTTGGTATCCATTACTGTTTAAGCAGGAAGTCACTCTCAGACCAGGAAATACATGTGCAAGACTTGCTCAGCTCTTCCTCACAATTTTACAATGATGCTATTCAATGCATTTCTACTGTCACACACTTACATTCTCCATTCACATACATGCATTTCTACTCTCTCTCTCTCACACACACATACATTCTCCTTACACATACATACATTTCTACTCTCACACACATGCATTTCTACTCTCTCTCTCACACACATATACATTCTCCTTTCACATACATGCACTGCACTATGACTGTAGGCTGTACTGGAAGCTCCTGACACCAAGACAAATTCCCTGTGTGTGTAACACACTTCGCAATAAAGCTCTTTCTGATTCTGATGAAAATGCAAATTCAATCTCTGAAACCAGGTGTCGCTTATAGAACATAGCAGTGTTTCCTTGGTTATTGCTGTACGCAGCGCTGCGCTTATTAACACTCCTTTAATATGTATTTAACTAAGGTAAGAGAAAAAAAAAAATGCCATCGAAACTTTTCTCTAGACAGTCAGTTCTCCTCAGAAATACATCCATATTAACCCCCACCCTAATTCCATAATTATGGTTTTCTTTCAGTATTTCGAGCATCGCAAAAATTTGTTCTGTCTGGCAGGGGCGCGGGAAGATGTTTTAGGTTGGGGGTGCTATATGCTGTATATATATATATATATCTTTACATTACAATGCAACAAATAACTAACAATAATGACAAAATAACAACAAAAGTTGAATTGAAGTTAGCAAACAGCAAAACATTAATCTTAGTACAGTAGCCACAAATGAACCAAGAATGAATATTCGGTCATCATTTACTCACCCTCAAGTTGTTCCAAACCTGTATGAGTTTCTTTCTTCTGTTAAACACAAAAGAAGGTATTTTGAAGAATGTTGGTAACCACACAGTTGCCGGTAGCCATTGACTTCCATAGTATTTTTTTTTCTCCCATACTGTGGAAGTCAATGGCTACCAGCAACTGTTTGATTGCCAACAGGTGAAAGAAAGGCATATAGGTTTGGAACAACTTGAGAGTAAATTATAACAAAATTTAAATTTTTTGGGGTAAACTATCCCTTTAAGAATAACCAAAATAACTGTATATCCTAGTGAGACATTGCTACTAGAGTAATATCTGTATTTAGTGTGTGCATGAGCGAGAAGATAAAGCGAGGCAGGCTCATACTCAGTCGCCAGAAACTTGCTTTGATTATAATAATGATGACCAGATGATGTCCTTTTCAACATAATGGCTCTGTAGTGTGTTGCATTTGAAGACCACCACGCACATGCAGGCACGCACGCACACACACACACACACAGACGGTGTTACAAAGCATGTTGAGTTGGATTAACGGGAGCCAATCCAGTCACATGACATGATGTGAAGCGCTGTCTATGTTTATTGCCCTTTTAGTATACAATGAGACATTCAGAGATGCCAGAAAAGCACGTTATTGTCCTTTTACCATGATTTTAAAGGGTAGTCTGTCATATCCACATACAATAGCCAAACGCTTTTGTGTTAAACAAATGCTTTGAGTTCAGTAAAAGGTGCTAAAAGCATCAGTCACATTTGTCCAAAAATGTGCTTTGCACTCTGTTTTATTCAGACTTCAGCATTGATGTGTATTACATTCCTATTAGTGCTTCAACTAACGTCACAGTCTTGTAAAACATCGTGCATTTGTGGGAGGGTGACAAAAATATGATGCATTTGCAAATTAGGCTTTACAAATATTAATTGCGACAACAACCCTTGACACCAATCTGCTTAGTTTGCTATAATTTTCATTTTATATTCACTGCAAAATCTAATTTTATACAGACTGTTTTGCAAATTAGCCTTGCTTTCATGTTCAATATGTACCGTACAAGATTTTAAAAATGAGCTGATTTTCAGTGCATTTATCCAACTCAGATCTTTTTGTTTCTGTATTTCTTTTTCTTAAAGATGACAATCTTTAAGCATCCTCAAGTATGTGTTGATTACTAAGGCACATTTTGTGTAGACAGTGATTGCTTGTCAAAAAAATCCTCTAATATGCAGCACATAGCATGAATATCTAAATGCCAGTATCTTTATATATAGAGCTGGGTAGATTTCTTACAAATCGTAATCCGTTACTGTTTCCAGATTGTAGTTAGTAACGTAATCTACCATGAACATGCATGCATTTCTAAAAACTTTGCACAGTTAAACTAGATTTATGAAGGAGTTCTCCTGTTCATCTTCTCAGACATCCTCATTTGTCATTGACCAGCTACTCCCAATTTTCACATACCTCTTCTTCCAGCCACATTACTAACTTGTGCCACTATTTGAGACATTGCTGTGACCTGAGAGAGAGAGAGAGAGAGAGAGAGAGAGAGAGGACAGAAACTCTGGAGCTGGAGGAAAATTATGGAGAACAGTGATGGAGTTTTCCTCTCCACTGTGAACTCATTCTCACTTATTCTCTTTCCCTCTTTTTCACTCCCTTGATCTTCGTCTCTATCTTTCATCATGAGCTCCTCCAGCATGTCTTAACTCGCTCTCGGTTGTACGTGTGAGTCAGTCCACCTGTGACCTGCTCCTCTTTCACAATCCTTTCTTTTTTATCCCACTGTGTTCTGTGCTCCTGCTGGTTCTCACTTTTTGTGTATCAGTTCAAGGTCCATTTCCCCTGTCACTATTTTCTCTTCTCTTTCACTCGCTTCACTTTCCTTTTCAACCCGTTCTTTCATTCTCCTCGCACATCACAGACAGACAAGAAATGCCCATTGCGTCATGAAAAGGCTTTTGCTTTGGCATCAGCAGGTGTCCTTATGGAGATCACAGCAGTGAATGCACTATTTACCGGTTGAGAGGGCTTTGAAATGCTTTGTAGATAATGTAATTTCCCTTTCTCCGCCATTTGATACATCGAGGTTAAGTATGTATCATTAAAGCACAGAACCTTTATGCAGTATGTGCTAAACTGATTATATTTATATAAGAACCATCTCACTGTAAACAGGGAGCAGCTATGATGAAAAATATATGAATTAAGCTTTTGGAGTCCTTTCACCTGAAAATTATTAAACAAAGGTATAGACAAGTCACATTTATTTATATAGCGTGTACAAAATACAGATTGCAAGCAGCTTCACAGTAACAAACATGGAAAAATGATGCAAAATTAATTATAAAACATTCAATTTAGCTATAAAGCAGCTCTACAGAAGACAATAGTGTCATTATTTGGCTCAAGTAGTTCAATGTTGATTCAATTCAGTTTAATAACAGTGTCAATGTCCCAAAGTTCATTAATTAGGAAATAATTTCAAAGGCAGCTCTACAGAAGACAATAGTGGCATTATCCAGCTCAGATTCTGTGTTGAATCAGTTTAGTTCAGTAACAAGTAAGTCTCAATGTTATGTTAATTCATTTTTTGATTTAACATTCAAAGCAGAAAAGTATTGAAAGCAGAGAATCAGGGCCTTTTTTATTTGAGGAAATTACCTGGGTGGTAATTTTCATAAAAGAAAATACATTTGGGCTATAAATACAAGTACGATTTGGAACCATTTTGGTTTAAAAATGGCTTTAAAAAGTCCCCAGGAAAAGCACACCATAGTGATTGTTATTAGCAATAACACAACTAGGCACTTGGACTTATCTAGTTTTAGCAAAATGTTCCATCTTTCCAAATAGAGATCTTTATCTCTCTCTGCTTGAAGCTGTAAGATTGAATGGCAGGGGAGAGAAGCAGCTTTATTTATTATCTGGGCTCCTGTGTTAAAAAAATTCTGCTCACAGTATTGTTTTCCTCAGGATTAGCTGTTTTATACATTGCTGGAGCAAACACAAGGCCATTTGTATTCCAGCCATTCGTGTTATTAGCTTACCAGATTTGTGCTTAACATTGCATTTGCCTTTTGGATGATCAGGGGCACTAGCTGCCCAGCTTGAGCTGTGAGGGGGTTCAGGGGTTAGTGTTTTCTGTCCTCTCCTTTTCATTACTTTCTCATTTAGCTGGCATCATGGTCGAGTCCTGCAGCAGGATGCTTGCTCTTTGTGAGCAAACAGATTGAAGTCAAAGGTGTCTCTGCGTCTTCATGTCTTCTAATTGAAGAGGGGGATGGCTGAGAGAGCTTTCGGACACACTCATGCATCCACAATGGCACGGATGACAAATATATCTCACTTCTAATTTCTGAATCCATTTTATATCCAGTGCAAATAGATATGCAGACACACACACTCAGACAGGGATGAACAGGTGTCTCAAAATGACTAATTCTCAATTAGTAATTCCACCTTTTCCATTAAAAAAATGCTTAAACATTATTTAAATAAGATAAATGACTATGGTAAATTACTAATTATTTACTACAAATTGCAAATAATTCTGACAAGTGATTCTTTTAAGCACAGACCTCACAAAATGTCAAAGTTTCTCAGGGGAATGGCATATTGGAATGCAGAATGCAAAAATTTTGTGAATGAACTCTAAACCAATTGAGTAAAAACAAACAAACTTTTAATTATTTGAAAAAAAAAAAAAAAAAAAAAAAACCTTTGTGCTGTGTTGAAAATTCTTTACCTAAAGGTAAAAAAAATAGTCAAAAATTTAAATTGCTTATAAATCTGTCATTATCACCAAATCATGGATTCAATATTTTTATGCACCTTGGTTTTTGAATGAAAAAAAGCATTATTTGTGGATAATTTAAGCAATATTCACTCAAAATCTGAGGTTCATAAGCTCAGTTCAATGGAGCCAACGATTAATCAGTCCCAAAAAGAACAACAAAACCTGTGCTAACTTAAAGAAAATAAGTTGATAAAAATATTAATTCCAATATTTGGTGATAATATTGCATAACGAGAAATTTATAAGCAATTTTTTTGTAGGCTGGGTATTTTATGATTGGGAATGCCACAAGTGTAACAAGCTTTTTAGAAAATCCCTAAAAAGTTTGGGAAGTTGTTATACTCTGTCCAATGCGATAACATTAACTATAATTTTTGGGGAAAAATCTCCAGGTCCAAATGAAACACATGAGGGTTAAG
The DNA here is from genome assembly GCF_001515625.1 of Sinocyclocheilus rhinocerous. NCBI lineage: Eukaryota > Metazoa > Chordata > Actinopteri > Cypriniformes > Cyprinidae > Sinocyclocheilus > Sinocyclocheilus rhinocerous. The sequence continues at coordinate 956,685 of NW_015623515.1, read as the reverse complement.
ATATTTTCACTTTTTTTGCAGTAATCAGACGCCCCTTCAACCTTTTGATTGCCATCAGTGCCTTTAACTAACATGTTTTATTTTTATTTTTTTTATAGATCTTAACGACACCTGGAACAAAGGAATACCAGCGAAATATATTACACCTAAACTCCTCTAGCCATCTCTCTTTTTTTGATGGTACGATGGAACAGCTTCAACTCCAGATGAACTAATCTTGATTTAACAATATGCTGTGGATCACGTTCTCCACTGGGAGGCTGTTCTTGCGGCAAGAGCACATGGAGAGTAACGTAGTAATACTTTGATTCACAGACTCAATTTCTTTTTAATGAGCTGGAATGCCTTCTCTCTGCCAAGAATGAGAAGTTGAATGATGCTCAGCGAGCCATGCCCTTCAACACCTGCACACTCTCATAGAAGAGCACAGGTTTGCTTAGCAATCGAAGAGGAATGCTCATACTTATTTCGCCTTCGGATTCCAATTTTTCTGCTTATTATCTCCAAGTTCTGAAGAAACGGGAGTCCCTTAGGAGATGGAGATGAGACCCATGTGAGGCTGTCGGGTTGGTCACAAGGACCTGTCTATTGGTTTGGTGCAAAAAATGTCAAGGGCACTTGAAGGTTGAAGAAAAACAAGACTTGTGACCTTTTGAGAATGTCTGACTTTAGAGCAACATTAAGACATTGAGTGACTTTTGGAAATCACATACAGAAAAACCCAATTTGGGTACAAAACATCAAAAAATACAAGTCAGTACAACAAAAAATGTCAGAGCTTGCTGGATACAATGGCAGTGAGAACTCTGTGTTCTCAACCGGTCTGCCTTTCAACTCTACTGGCGACTATGAGTACTACGAACCCGAACCCGATGCCAGCAAGATCATCATCCCCTCCATCTATGCACTGGTGTGCTGTGTCGGCGTCACGGGAAATGCCATGGTCATCTACGTCATCCTCAAGTACGCCAAGATGAAGACGGCCACCAACATCTACATTCTCAATCTCGCCATTGCGGATGAACTCTTCATGTTGAGCGTCCCCTTCCTGGCGACCTCGGCCGCGGTGCATCACTGGCCGTTTGGCTCGCTCATGTGTCGTTTGGTTCTCAGCGTGGACGGCATCAACATGTTCACGAGCATCTTCTGCCTGACCGTGCTGAGCGTGGACCGCTACATTGCAGTGGTGCACCCAATCAAAGCGGCTCGCTACCGTCGCCCAACCGTCGCCAAAGTGGTCAACGTTTGCGTGTGGGGACTTTCGCTGCTTGTAATTCTGCCCATCATCATCTTAGCAGACACGGTTCCGGCGCAGGATGGAGGAGTGGACTGCAACTTCCTATGGCCTGAGTCCTCGTGGTCAGAAGCGTTTGTGGTCTACACGTTCCTACTTGGTTTCTTGCTCCCCGTGGCTGCTATCTGTCTGTGCTACTGCTTGATTGTAGTGCGCATGCGAGCGGTGGGTCTAAAAGCGGGCTGGCTGCAGCGGCGGCGCTCTGAAAAGAAGATCACACGCATGGTGCTGCTAGTGGTGGCCGTTTTTGTGCTCTGCTGGATGCCGTTTTATATTGTGCAGCTGATTAGTGTGTTCCGCAAGCCACCGAACCCCATGGTGACTCAGCTATTTGTCATTCTAAGCTACGCTAACAGCGGCGCCAACCCCATTCTCTACGGATTCGTGTCGGACAACTTCCGCCGCTCGTTTCAGCGTATCATTTGTTTCCGCTGGCTGGAGAACGGACTGGATGCTGAGCAGGTGGACTACTGTGCTGTTGCCCTGCGGCGTCAGAACACATGCGGCCCACCGGACTTTCCAAAGGAGTGCTTGGCCTCCGACATGGTGTTTCGTAATGGAACCTGTACCTCCCGTACAACCACTCTGTGAGAGGGTATTCAGTGAGAGTGTTAAGAGTTTAAAGGGATAGTTGACTCAAAAATGAAAATCGTTATTTACTCACTCTCATTTCTTTCCAAACCTGTACTAACAGTTTTGGTTATCAGTGATATTTATTTTTGGGTGAACTACCCCTTAATCATATCATTCATTGAGACATGAAGTGCAGTACCAATTGACCTATCGGTTAGCCCCTCCCCTCGAACACAGATGAGCCAATGGCAGTCAAGTATCAGTTGCATGGGGACCGGAACTCGGACATCTTTAGATTTCAGCGCCATAGAGAAACATTGGAAGATTCAAAGCTTTCATTGGTTTGATGGTGTTTATGCTACAAAAATGGAAAAACGATGTGCCTGGGGTACTTGTAACACTGATTCCAGGTATCCCGAGCAGATAGGCAATAGGATTTATTTTATTACATTTCCTAAACCCAAACAAAACAGAGCAAAAATGTCCCTAAGCATTCACCCCCAATCCCAATGAAGACAAAAACGTTCATTTTCTTGTTGTCATACTCTCATTAAGTTACAATTTTCATCTGCTCAAGCAGAACGTTAATGTCATCTTGTGCTTCAGCAAGGTATCTCTGGCTAAAACTAACGTTAAAGTTAGTGAGTCAATGCTAACGTACAAGCATAAATAGCGAACTGTTCTCACGTCATGTACAGTGTAAGTCAAAAACACATAAACGAAGGTCTACATTTCAGCACCTCTCCATATTAAACTGGTTAAATGTAAATTAATGTAATCTTACCCTGCGGTACACAAACAGTGTTGATCCGGGATGTTGTCATTGCGGTCGTAACGACCGTAACATGAGACTTCTCCTGTTTGCATTGTGATCTGTATTTTTACATATTTATTTTGAAATATTTTATATATCCCTCCATGGCATATTTAAGTCCAACTTAAATGATGGTCCTTCTGTGTCCAAAATGTATCAAAAACTTCTTGGGACAAGGTTTTCACACTGGCAGCCGTCATTTTAAGCAACTCCGTTTGTTTGTCCGAGTGAGCAACAGCAACTAAGGGGGGGCGGGGCTTACCGATAGGTCAATTGGCAAATGATCGTTACATTGGCTAAAAGCTCATAGCATTGGTTTTTAAGAAAAATGAACACGGGGTAGACCATTCTGAGCAGCTGTAAGCACAATTACACATTTGGTCATACAAATAGAATAATTTCATTTACATTAAGTTAAAATTGTTACAGTTCCCCAACATTTCATGAACATGGCAATTCATACATTTCTTGTCTTACATATTCATATATCAAATATAGGTATCTAAAGAGACGAGGCAGTCCAGTGCATCTGTATAGATAACAACCAAAATCTTTGTTGAATCTTTAAATATCTCTCATTTCTAATTGATGTGTAGACATTGTTTTAATTCAAATGCGCTTAAGGGAATGGATAACATCAATCAAACAACATGATATGGTAATTAGGATACATTTGAAAGTTGATTTGAAAGTGACCTCTGCGCGAGTGATGTTTCATGCATTGCTATACTATTGAGTATTGACTATTTGCTAGAGAAATTTCACTAATGTGACTGCAACTTAATAATAAGAAAGAGGTCACCAAAGGTCAGCAAGGTCAGAATATTTGGTACTCGGCATGAAGTCATGAGAGAATAAGGATGTGTTATGTCTCAGTTTGCCTTAAAATACTACCGAATTTCCATCAAAAACTCTATTTATGTGGTGAAGATTGGCCAGCAAGACCTCATTATGAACAACCAATAGACCCCATACTGTTAAATCTGTGATCCTTATGTAATAATGTTAATTGTAGATTAATGTTTATATGAAACATGTGTTGAAATGGTTATATGATTAGTTTGTGGATTCTGTGTACTTCTGAATGCACAATATCTCCATAACAAAATACTCCATTTGTTCTTGCTTAAATCATTATTTACTTTATGTTTGTGAGTCAAATGATTTGTACAAGTCAACGCCCAAATCTGACTTAGTTTAACCTGCTTTGAAACTGTGTTGTGGGTCCAAATTGTTGGTATTTTAAAGTAAATAATAAAAAAAAAATGTTAAAAGTTGACTGAACCTGGTCAGGCGTCTGCTATTTGTCTGGAGCAGTGCTATTGCATCACATAGTGAAGAATTCTTTCAGCTGCAGCTGCATGATGAACAAGGTGCTCGTTGGAATTGTAATTAAATTCACTTGAACTTGACACAGACAGATACTTAAGTTTCAGACAGGAGGAAGGCTAGTCTTATCTGTGCTTGTTGCATCATTCTCAATCACTTTGAGGCTCTCCATCTGCTCAACCAATTCATTGCCATGGATTGGTTTCAGTCTAATGACAGCTGAAATGACACAGATGTGGAAGTTTGCCCATTCCTTTCCCTTAAACTCATGACACGAGTTTGCTCAATGCATTAACTCTTCTTTCAGTATGGAAGAGTTGCTGCCACACACAAAAACAGAAACACTGGGAATCCAGCTGGTTTTGTTTAGTGACATGATTCATTTTTATTTCCTGACAGTCAAAACTGCCTCTAACTTGCAAGAAATAGACACAGAGGTGTAGTTACTTTATGCTTGACCATAAGAACATTTCATGGTCAAAGCAAACACATCCTAAAGAGACTTGGAATAGAAGTGGATATGCAGGTTTCATAGGAGACTTTACCATGTGTTCAGCCAATAAATCAGGCCGGCCACAAACAAATGAATAAATCACAGAAAAGCAGAAAACACAAATAAAGAACACATGTCAGAACATGCATGATGATGAGAATATAGAGAAATAAGCATCTTTTTATTTTTTTGTCTGCATGCTCCACAATTGTGTGCAGGAATTTTCATCTACAAAGAACGTGTATTTGAACTTGCGACATCAATTTGGAGTCCTATCAAGTTGCATGCAGTGACTCATAGTTATTTCTTTAGCATTCGTGGTGAAGCAGCCATACAAATATATTGAGTTCTAGATATATACAAGTTTAAATGCTAACTTTTAATGCAAACAAGCTATTCATGCACTAAAGCATGTACAAAACATTATCTTAAAATAGAAGTCAACTATCTGTTCACTATACTGCAGCATCAGGCAGAAAAGACCTAGTGCTCCCAAGTGAACCTCTATGAGTAGAAACACATGCATGCTTTACTGCCTCCCTGCTTTAGTCATTATGTTTCATAAGCACATTTAAACGCACTTTGTAAACACGGAACTGAGCTTCACAGCCGCAAGATTAAATAAAGAACCCACATCATTTGAAATCATCTACTGCAGGTGACTCAAATCACTGTGTTAATATTACTGTCAGCATCTGCAAAGTCAGAAATAAGGACACATGAGTGAATAAATTACTGGAGACGTCTGGGAGAGAGCGAGAGAGAAGGGGGAATGGAGAGAGAAGAATGGAAAGAAAATAATAGCAAGTATTTATTATTGTGTTGCATTGCTGTTATTCAGAAAAAAATCTATTTATTCAGTTAATGTTACTATTTATTAGATGACAATAACCATAAGCAAACATCTCACAATGGCTGAGTTTCTTCCATTCAAACATTGTCTAGTGGACAACATTTGCTGTTTGAAATACTAGTTTACTACATACATTCCTGTGAAGGCAAAGCTGAATTTTCAGCAGTCAATATTGCTTAAATATTGCTTCATATTTTTATGCAAACCATGATACATTTTTCAGGATTCATTTTCATAAATAGAAAGTTCAAAAGAACAGCATTTATTATTTCTCCCTGAGTCGTTAATGACACTTTTGATCATTATAACAAATTTTTGCTGAATAAAAGTATTATTATTATTATTATTTAAATCTTTCTGATGCCACACCTTTGAACAGCAGAGTAGGTTATCTGTGTATTCTATGCATGCATAAAACCTGCATATTGTGCACAATAGCCATTAAACAGAAAACTCCAAATGTGCATTAAGCACTTTTTCACATAGTGCTCTGATTATAATTCATTGCCATTTTTTAATTTTTCCTTATTCAATTTCCATGCCAGTACAATCTCTGAGAAATACACAAAATAATGATCTTTAAAAAAAGCATCATATGACCCCTTTAAAAGAACCAAAGACTTAAACTACTTCAGTCTGTGTGCATTGAATTTATTTAATACACGAGTTTCACAATTTGAGTTGAATTACTGAAATAAATGAACTTTTCCACTACATTCTAATTTATTGAGATGCACCTGTATTGTAGTTTTAGGGGTACAGCAGCTTGTCACTGGGGCAGTACCCTCAAAGGGACACCTTTGTACCTTCTTTACCCCTAAAGGGTTCACAATAATACCATAAGAGTACATAACATACCTTACTCAAAAGTACTAATATGCACTCTTAAGGGGTAAAGAAGGTACAAAGGTATCCCTTTGAGGATACTGCCCCAGTGATAAGCTGCTGTACCCCTAAAGATACAGTACAATATTTGTACAGCATTACAAATTTTTTTTTTCTGACAGTGTGAAAGAGAGTTTCTGTAACAGAACGGTATGCTCCATAATTTGTAATGGATTTGGCATGAGGCAAAGAAGGCTGTGTATTGTAAAAATGAATAATAGTTTGCAGTTTTTTTTTAATTCTGAGGGTGCAGAAAGAAACTTTAATTTATTTGTTATACAGCCTTGATGAACTATTGAATATACAGTAGCAGATACAGTATTATATACATATATTCCGTAAGACAAAATTACTAAATGTACATAAATTATCCTGTTGAAGTATATACCCTTGGTTAATATCATGCGTTGCCTTCTTGTGCATCCATGACTATTTATAAATAGCCTTTTGTGAATTGTGTCTGGTTTGTCTTCAGCAGTAAAGCTGATTCTTGACAAAAAGCCTCCAGGTACTGTGATTTCTTCAGTTTCCTTGCTCTGCACATTTAACATCTTCCCAGTTGTATGTATACTGTACATCACGAAAGGTTGCAAACAGTCACTGATGGTCAAAAATGCAATATTTTGTTTTAAATATCATGTATGTAACCTTTCAAAAATATGTGTAAATTAAATTATTATTTAATTTTTATTTACTATTATTATATTATTATTTTGTCTTTTGGGATATACTGTATGTAAAGGAATAGAAAAATGAAAATGTATTATTTACTCAAACAGGGATTTTGTGTGTGTGTGTGTGTGTGTGTGAGAGAGAGAGAGAGAGAGAGAGAGAATACATTAAAAAAATTATTTGTTTTCATCCACTTTTAAAAGAGTGGCTAGGATATTCTTCACAATTTAGTCAAGTCATACAGGTTCCAAATGACATAAGGTTGAGTAAAAGACGAAAAAAAAAATTTATTTGTACATATGAGAAAAGAAATGTACACTAATGAGAAGAATTGAATGCAAAAAAAATCAATATATGAGGATAAATGCGACAGGATGGTGCTAATCATATATTCAGTGCTGCCACTGAAACCTTTTACTGTTGATCAAGACGGACAGAACGAATCACACTGAATCCCCTCAAGGGCCCACACTGGGTGACTGGATTGTCAAAATAATGCCCACAGTGCTGAGCATATATTTTGACCAACAACTTATTGCCCTCAATCACAGAAAGGTCAAGTTGGTCGAGCCTTTTAACTTCAGACCAATTATAGAAAGCCTGAACAAATTGTAGCATTTGGATGTGAAAAGCAGTTTACCTTTGAGATACGGTGGAACTAAATAAGGTCTCTTCAGTAACCAAGTGAATTTTTGAATCAATGCCAAAGCCCATTACCAAGTAATCTCATAGCAACACTTAACTCTTCTGCCTTTAAGGCAAAAATTAAAAGCAGTACGAGTCAGTGAATTTATCTGCTAGCTAGTAGATGCTCAGTCCCAAGGCTACAGAATCTTTCTAAAGCTTAACTGTAATTGGAGAAATACAGACTTAATGGAGTCAAATGAGCCAGCAGCCTTCTCAATGCTATTTGTTCTGAATATTAATTGAAGAGACATTAAAATTCATACATTCTAATGCATTAGCCCTTCATATACCTTCAAGGACCATGTAAAATTTTCTTGAGTATGATTTCTGCAATGCGAAAGCAAAACTATGATTCCCTTCGATCAACAAGAGCTTGAACAAGGAGTTGTGTTGCATGTTCTGAAAGAAAGGGCCTGATCTTCCTAATGTTGTATAAAGCAAATCTGCAGGACCGGGCAGTTTTAGCAATGTGGTCTGAGAAATTCAGCTTATCATCAATCACAACTCCAAGGTTTCTAGCTGTTTTTGAAGGAGTTATGGTTGATGAGCCTAACTGGATGGTGAAATTAAGCACAATTAACATGTGCTCTTTGGTCAATAAATTAAATGAAACACACTGAGAATCATTAAAGTACCAGAAACTATGCATACTGTACAAATTTCATTTAGGCTACTCTATACCTCCAAATGTCAACAACTATTTTTTTCTATTGCAAACATTGCCTCTCACAATGTCAAATAAGCTTTATGCAAATGTTAAATGAAAGTGGACAACATTATTTCATTGAATGAAAGAAACTGAAGCAAGGTTATGAAAGAAACACGAGGCAGGACACAGGTGACGCTAAAATAAATGACATTTTAACGTGACTGTAAAAAGACCAACCTTCAATGCATTTATAATGAGAGTTCTGAGGTGGCTAGTCTATATTCACAGCTAAAAGACCTTGATTTGACAGAAAGATTATTAACAAAGAGTTATGGAGGATAGATCATCTGTTACTGTTGATGTGAATAGAATAAAATCATGCAAAAAGCTTTAAAAGTTCCTAGCAAATGCTTAGCCATGCCTCAGCAACCACCAAAAACTCACATCATCCACAGCCCCAAGGGGCCACATGGAGGAAACATAGGACTCAGTCCATCACAGTGACATTTCCTCAATAGTCTACTACGGCATGAGTATAACATCACCATTAAACACCTGCTAACGTCATATTCTGAAACGATTGTCCCCAAAAATGCTTTTTATGTGTTTGTGGCAACAACTGTTATCAGCGCAAATGATTCGATGCGACAGCAATTTCTAAAACTCTGGGGCGCAGTCATATTTTTCCTTGCTACATTATGACCCCTCTTCCAATGTGTCAACATGACACCATCTAAAACAGAGCGAGAACAAAAGCACCTTGCCCGGTAATATTATTAGAATAAAGGTCGAGTAGGAGCTCTTGTACTGTCTACATGTCCTTATCATTTTGTCAGAGGTATGTGGGCCACAGCGTGTAAAAAAAAAAAGCTCTCAGACTTGGCTTCCGTCCATTGAAAAATTCTGCATTGCAGACCACGCTGAGACCCCTGAGGTTGGGTGCTTGAGAAACTCATCACAGGGAAGGTGGCAGATTATGACATTATGATTGATAGAAATGGCTAAAAATAAAACGGGGCACAAAAATGAGGGCAACAACCTCAATTTCAGACAAGGTCCTCGTGTACTGTAAACAGGACCTAGATTAAAGAAGAGTTCAAATAAATTTTTCATAATTCCGTAAATGTTAGGATACGGACGGACCTCCCGTTTAAAGCATTTTCTTGGAAAGCGAGGTCAAAGCACGGAGCGTTAGTGCCGCAGGAGAAGATCGTTTAAAGAAATGGCGATTTTATGACCCTCCCACATCTGGTTTCACCTACAGCTCTAATAACCTCCATTATGTTCCAGTGAAGTTTCCAGAGAGTCATTTAGCAGGAATTAGTAAGACAAACTGGGGACCTCCACCAAAAGCAGCGAATCCAAATACCTGCCACAAATATATAGTGAAGAGAATCTTTTTTTATTCGTTCCTCTTTTTCAGCCTCAGTGGAGTCAATTAGGAGACACAAGCTAAGGATAATGTATTGTGTTTAAATCTCGGATGATAGAATTGGAAGGATGATATGATTTAAACATTCTCCTAAGTAATATAGTCCAGCCAGGTGATATCTATTAGAAACGACTCACTTTACATAGTCATGGCTCACCACTCCATATTTCCACCAATAAAGGCTGCATTCCAAGTGCAAATGGCTCAGATAATCAAATGATTCCTCATGATTGGTTTACTACATATTTCCATAGTTTAGGTACTGTTTATTGTTTCAAAGCTGAATGAACATTTGTCTTGAGCTATTCATTTAATCAATTGAATCTAATTTGACAAGAATTTTCTGACGACTTCCCAAATAAGAATTTTTTACAAATGACTGAGCTCAATTTTCCATACTAGCTGAGCTGCATGGAATTTACATATACACACAAAGACACCTGAGGCAATCTTTCAACCCGCTGAATCTTTTCACTATTAAAAACCGAGCATAATAATGATCAATAATTTGCTTTCAGGAGATGCTGATTGTGCTGATGGGTTGTAGCTCGTTTTGTCAGTGTACCTGCTTCATGCTTATTTTTGGCTGCCAAACCACACACTTCAGCAGCTGACCTTGAATCCATACACAGTATATTGATGTATGACTCTGATTGTATGAGCTGCATTCAAGTGACTATAAATGAATATAAACACACACCTGCGACCACACATTCTTCCACACAATTTTAATCTGCCAAGTTGTTGCCTGGTAACAGTAAACAGCCTACAGTTAGACTAATACGCAGAAAGAAGAATTGTTTATTACGACAATTATTAATTCTAAAGTTCACTGATGAGCGTTGCTAAATATAATGATGTAATAAAATTATATAAGCAATAAAACAGCTTAAGTAAGTCCATGTTGGATAAAAATACCTCTTCTGATGATTTACTGAAGGAAAAATATTAAAGGATTTGAACAACAAAACATACTGTATTTATTTGTGTCAGTGCAGTTTCTGTTTAGCCACAATTTGGGATTCATCATAACTTCATTTTTTTCTCTCTTGTATGCCATCTTTTTGATTTGTAGCACAGGCTTCCTGAGGAAATGGATTCCCAAATTCTTTCTAAGAACAGCAGAAATCACTAAGGGTTCGATGACGTAATTCATGATATTCATGCATTAATGTGCTCCTTCCTTATTCATAACGACATAAATAATGTATAGTTTCGAAAGACTTCAATTCAGAATAAAAAACTACATCTGGGTTTGTCATTAATAAATAGAAAATGTTGTAGCTCAGACAAAAACTCCCTCGGATTCACCTCAGCTCCGTTTATGTGATTGTCTAGACAGGAATTGCGGAGAAATATCTGCACGGGAAATATTAGGCCTAGATTTCTCCACAGATGTTACTTCACTTTAACTATCTGCGCCATAAATTATTAATATATCTTTATAAAGTTTTATAAACCAGACAAAAGCATTCAAAAGGCCTTAGACTAGCATGTAATCAGATATCTGGCAAAGTAATGACTATGGATTGTTAGAAGAGGATCCCGTGGGCCTCATGCCAAAAGAGATCATTTTAGAATTAGAATAGAATTTATTCACAGTAGTTGCTCCCATGGAACTCAAATCACCAAGACTGAGCATTGTAGGAGAAAAAGGGAATGATAAAATACATATTTATTGCTATACTTAATCACTTGCACATTCACATTCATATCACACATGACGCCCAGTTCCTCATCTCTTGTTTTCTATTTTCAGATCTATAGATTTTGCATTATGTTAAGGAGTTAAGCATGGTCTAAGGTCACTGACATAGCCTGCCTGTTATGGCGCTTTTCCACTGCGTGGTACGACTCGGCTCGGTTTGCGTTTCCACTGCAGTTCAGTACCGCTTTAGAGTGGGCGGGATTATTCACATGTGGATATAGTTGCGCCGCCTCTACTGCCGCGACTCCTGAACAACTTTTTCATTCCGCGTCGCCCCATCAAGCTCTCGCTGGATCCCCTCCTCTGCAATAAACGAGAGGAACGTCTGTACTTCCTCAACAGGGGGAACAGCCACTTTTTGGTTGTTAAAAAAAGGTGCGCTCGTTCAAAACAGTTGCGTTCTATCCTTTGCTGGCTGTGCTGATTTAAATCTAGCGGTTCTGTTGTGTTTGTGTCGCAAGTTCAGTGACGCAGGTAGTGACGATTCTCTCCGGCCAATCCGTGATCAGCAGAGTTTACACGTCACGTTTTGGTAACAGTACGGTTCACTTGGAACCCCAACGGAGGTGGTACTAAAAAAAGTACCAGGTACCAGGTACTGTACCCAGTGGAAAACCCCCCAAAAGTGAACCGTACCGTGCCGTACCATGAAGTGGAAAAGCGCCATTAGACAGACCAGAAACACAAGAGCAGATCAGTCAATCTCACTATCTCTTACTGTTAAACTACAAAGGTTTGTTTGATGGTATGCTCATTTGGTCACTTAAAGGTGGGGTAAGTGATTTCTGGTAGCCAATGTTGACATTTGAAATCACCAAAACAAACACACCCCTACCCCAAAAGGGTCTCGCCCCTATTTTGATAGCTCCGCCCCACACATACTGTACGCAACCCAGGCAACGATTAGTTCTGTGAAACAAAGCAAAACCAATGTTACACTGTGTCTACACCGGACACGAGTGGCTCGGCGTGACAAAATACTATAGAACTCAGTGATGCTGTCTACACCATACAGTAGATATATATATACATATCTATGGTCTACACTGGATGCGGAGCGGCACGACACGACAAATCCCGACAGAAAACTGCTGCAGCATTCTATTCATGACGTATTGACACAAATTTCAAATGATTTTCAACGGCCGTTTGTCGCGTCCAGTGTACTAGACAGACTTTAGCTGTTGTGGCGCAGACACGGTGTTACTCACCTATCGAGAAGAAACAAAGCAACCTCGGCGTCCGATCGCAGGCCTTCCGCTCCTTGAGTTCTCTCCAGCGCTGGAAAGCTGATCCGATATTTACACGGGTCCTACTTCTTGCCTTATTGCCTTAA
>NW_015623515.1:927396-943093 GCF_001515625.1 Sinocyclocheilus rhinocerous | reverse complement strand
TCCGATCGCAGGCCTTCCGCTCCTTGAGTTCTCTCCAGCGCTGGAAAGCTGATCCGATATTTACACGGGTCCTACTTCTTGCCTTATTGCCTTAACCCTTCTTTCGTTCCGCAGACGTTTTCCTCTTTTGTTTTTTATCCGCCATCTCTATCTTTCTGCTGCTCGGCTAATGTCCATCCTGTGCACAGAACGCTCTCTCCTCCACAGCATGAGTAGACACGCCCCTTACTGCTGATTGGCTACAAGTTTGTTTTGTACTTAATACAAAAACCAACCAAAAGCAAAAAAAAAAAAAAAACAGTTTTCCCATGGGATCTTAATGGAGTGTAATGATGTAAAGAGAATCACATCGATCTGAACCTGAACCATATAAACAATTTTATGTTATGCATAATCTACACCACAATGTTGTAAAACTATAATGTTAATCTTCCTTCACACTTTGAAATATGACATAGAACAACATAACAGAGAGTATATGACACTTTTTTGGGTGAACTATCCCTTTAAGGCTTAGAAAAAAAATCTGAGGACCTGTATTTTATTCAACTTACTTTTACTGCATATGTATTAATCCAACATTGTCTTAACATGGTCATATTCTGTGAAATATATAAGTCATTTCACTGTCCATCACTGAAGGTTTATGAATAACTGTATTGAAAAATTTGCTGCCATGGATTGTACACCCAAAAATAGAAATTTTGTTTTCACGTTTTTCCAAACCTGTATTTTTTTTATTTTCTGAACACAAAAGAAGATATTTTGATGAAAGTCAATGAGGTCTTAACCAACATAGAACAACATAACAGAGAGTAGATGACACTTTTTTGGGTGAACTATCCCTTTAAGGCTTAGAAAAAAAATCTGAGGACCTGTATTTTATTCAATTTACTTTTACTGCATATGTAAAAAAACAGTTTTCCCATGGGATCTTAATGGAGTGTAATGATGTAAAGAGAATCACATCGATCTGAACCTGAACCATATAAAAAATTTTATGTTATGCATAATCTACACCACAATGTTGTATTACTATAATGTTAATCTTCCTTCACACTTTGAAATATGAACTATAATTAACTTATTACTTTACAATTGTAAGTATTCTTGCTTTGTGCTTTCTTTGCTCTAACACACAGACACACTCTGGCATCCTCATATTTAGTTGTTCCTTCATTTATTTACACATGAACTCTCTTGAAGATAATTTTACTTGAAGAACCTGCTTAAACAATGACGTAAAATTGGATAACGCACACAGCTGGGAACTAAACTTCCAAGACACCTGTCGGCATTTCAAAAGCACTCAAACATTTCTCAGTATCTCTAACAGCAGAAAGTGCTTCACAATGAGAAAAACTATTTAAGCCAATTAATTCTCAAATGGCTTGCAGTACGCTTTTTCACAAGTGTTTATTTTTTCATGAATGTTCATGTGATTAGTATTCAGGTGCTGTTGGCCATAATTTTAAGATGTCAAGTGTTGCTCTCCATATAAATTTTTTTATTAAAAAAAACACATTTTATATGTGTGTGTGAGTAGTCAGTGTTATTTTAGTATCATTGAGATTCTATTATACTTTTTGTTAATATTTTGAATTATTAGATTTTATTTTTATATTTTCTAGTTTCATTTTCATTTGAAAGTTTTAATACTTTAGTTGTGTTTTTGTCTTTTTTTTTTTTTAGATATGTTTATATAATTTTTTAATATGTTTTTATTATAGTTATTTTAGTACATTGTTTAACTAAATAAAAATTTTTTATTATAAAATGAGACATTTTGCCTCGGAAACTAGCTGCAATAAACTTTAAAAATTCTGATTTAAGTTTTTTCATATTTTATTTTTGAAAATTCAGTTAAAGCTGCAGTCTGTAACTTTTTTTGGTTAAAAATGATCCGAAATCAATATTTGAGCAAGTACATAACCAGCCAGTGTTCAAAACTATCGCCTTACTTTAGCTTGTTTCACAACGGTTCGCTTATAATAATGTTTTCTAATTTGAGCGGTACGGGTAGGTTTTCACGGGAAATTCGAGTATGCCCGCTGCGTCATTACATCACTTCTGTAAACATAAAGAAGTTGTCCCGGCTACTAGGCTATCGCATGTGAGGATCCTGCAGGTGGCTTACAGATAGCCTGGGATTACACAAGATTTGTATTTTAAAGACAACCAGTTCGAAGGGAGCATAATTTGCTTTTTGGGTTAAAATAATTTCTTAATATGAAATTCGAATGGTATGACAATTAGAGATTAGACTGTACAGCAATTGAAATCTACACGCTAATACACACTATACACATAGGCACGCAATGCTGATGTTGTTAACATTAACAATTTGAGAATAAAGTATAACAATAATAATAATTATTGCAATTAATATGAGCTCATTTAGATTAAATCACCATTGGTAACGCGATTTATTGTAATGCTTTTTTCCTCAGTTGGTCAGAACAAACGTGGCAGACTTGTTACTTACTTGTTCAGATGACAATATCCGGTGAAAATTCTTATTTGGGTCATATATTCCAAGACGTAGGCTAGAATCTGTTATGGCGAAATACAGTAAATATCCACACATACTCTTCAAAACATCAGATTCATCCGCGCTGGAGCCGTGCCGACTCACAACCCACGCACAGAAGATAAATCCACAAACAGCTGCAATTGCAGGCTTCAAACAGAGATGGCGACAAAGAGGCAAAACATATGGACTGCAGCTTTAATATTTATTTTACTACATTAGACAAAATACAGTAACGTCTATTATAGTGAAATTGCTGTTGCTACAATGTACCATGGAAAATAAGGATGATTTTACGGTTGACTGACAGATCAAAGGAGTAGCCTGGGAAAGCCCATGATCTACACATCTGCTCAGCAGCTTGTGAAAACAGATAGACCTTGAATGGCGTGAACCATATCTTCAAAAAATCTAATTGCAGATTTTAATCCCTCTGTCCCATAAACACAAGATATCACGAGGTGTTATTAGTACTTTAAGAAGCCAAAACAGAACAAGAAACAGGACTGGGGTGTTGGTTGACTTTCCTGAATACAAAAAGCTTTGAGAAAGGCAGCCCTCACTGGAGTGACTTGGCAAGAGAAAGTGATGCTCGTGTTGGATCAAAGCACTACTCAAAGGGAATTTCATGATCTTTGCAAGTAATCCAAGAGCTTTAGAAAAATAGGGCATAACTGCATTTTGTCTGATCTGCTTTATTCTGCAAGGAAAACTGTAAGAGCATGCAATGTTTCAGACAATTGATTGTTGTTTTGGGCATGGAGGATGCAAATTAATTATGTACATTACATCAGAAACATGATCTGCCTTTTTGGGAGATTTAAAAAAAAATTCAGTTGAGAGCAGATTATGAAGTCGAAATCCAACATCTACTGAGCAATTTAAACTCTATAGGAAGTCATCAATGGATAGTGCACACATACACACATAAAAGCTGACAGACATTCAATATACACCCAGTGGCCATTTTAAAAGGCATAAGGCTTGCTTGTAAATGCAAACATATAAATAGAAAACCATTTGCTAAATTTGCAATATGTAGATCTTTCATAGATGTTCAGTAGTTGTTGTTTTAGTCAGTTAGACAATGACATTTACAATATTGGTATACAGAGAAACACATCTGAATGCCATGTTTCTAGAACAAAAATATGTCGCTAAAGTGGGCAAATGATGTACCAAAGTGGGCTGTTCACAATCAAATGTACCTGATAAAATTGCCACTCAATGTATATTGCTGAGAAATAACTGTGAAGTCTTATCACACATTTTTGGTGCACAGATCATAAACATTCACAGAGAGCCACGTCTCATTTCTGCAGTCCCTTTATAGCTGCATTTACAGAACTCACTCACATACATAATGCATGATGTTAAAAGTCCTTTGGTTAAGGAAGTATCTGCCAAAATGTAAATTTTTGTATTTCTGAATAATTTACTTAATGCTGTAAAACAAAGATTCCAACCTAATATATGAAAAGCCCAGTTTGAGGCGTCTGTGGTGTCGTGCAGAGATATTCAGCCAGGCTCCATATTACTGAAGTGCAAAACTCACAATTCCCAGAACTCATCTCTCCATCCTTCTCTGAATCTTCTCTTAGATTCCCTGGCTACCAGGTCCTTCTTTCTCTTCACACTTGGACTCCTCAAATTTCTGACACTTTGCATTTTCACACATGACTGACCATAGAACAAACATTAGAGCAGGCAGCCAAGCGAGTCCATAAGGATACATGCTACGATTTGCTTGCATTGGCCACGTACAGCATAAGCCAAGACTCGCCTGTACGTGACTCGTTCAAATTGCCAGCAAGTTTACAGAAAGTCCTACAGCTGAACTGAACATTCGGATATGAACCAATAAAAACTGGAATGAGGAAAATGAACAGAATGAAGGAAAACACCTCGACACTCATGAATATTTTCTTCTGCAAGATTTTAAACTTCTAATACATGGTAGTACTGGAATCTGGGTCATTTCTTGACAAATATTGCTAGGTTTCTCTAAACTTAGAAAATTACATAAACAAAACTTTGGTACTCTCTGACCTAATACACTAAGGTATGCCGAACACATTTGTCAATATTCCATGTCTGACAGGATATGGAATGTCAGACTGAAATCGCGGGGCGTTTTTAATGAGCCATATCAGCCTCCATAGGTGCTGGAAACGAGGCATAAAATGACTTGAAAATGATCCTATAGGTTGCATGGAATGTAGGAACGGTGCTCCAATAATAATTCTTCCTTAATTAATACAGCTGACAGGTTGTTTATCGGAAAGGCAGGAGAGCGTAAGACTGGTTTTTCATGCAATCAAACACACGCAGACACACAGCTAAGCCAGTGATGCCTAACACTCTTTGGAATACATAACATAAATCGGTCCATTCCCTCTCCTAATGCACTGCTGAATTTAAAAGAGGCGTCTGTGGAATGTGGAATGAGGAGGGGCCATGATATACTCCAACATTTTCCTTTGAAGAAATCTTTACCCAGTTGCTTATCACTGTGCTAAATGTGAGCATGCCAGAGGGCACAAAGCAAACACAAACAATCAGCAAGCCTTTGAAATAAAACTCATTACTGTGAGCGATTGTTTAACTGACATTAGTAATTATAATGGAAAGTTGATTAGATTATTTAAAGTGATTATTTGAAGAATTAGTTAAATGCCTTTAAGAAAGCATAATGATTTCTAGCAGTGGCTATAAATTGTTTTGTATAAATTGTTCCCAAGAAATAATATGATATGCTTTTTTAATTTGCATGAAGACAATCATGTGTATCAGATACTGACATTTAGCCATAATGCTTTTTATATTAGTTTTTTGCAACATTTAAACACCAGTCTTATGATCAGTTACAGAATTAAAGACAAGTACAGTAACCCCAAAAGTATATGGACACTTAAGTCACAAATAAAAATGTAAATATCACTGAATTATAGACAACAACATTTACTTTCAAGCAAGATAGGGTGCTCTCTCTCTCTCTCTCTCTCTCTCTCTCTCTCTCTCATGCACACACACACACACACACACACACACACACACACACACATAGAGTTTCCATGTTTTATTGGGACTCTTCATAGACGTAATGATTAATACTGTATAAACTGTATTTTCTATACTCTTACCCTAACCCTACCCCTCACACAAAACGTTCTGCTATTTTAGATTTTCAAAAAGACTATTCTGTATGATTTATAATGTTGTTTTTTATGGGGACCAAAAAATGTCCCCACAAGGTCAAAATTTACTGGTATTATTATCCTTGTGGGGACATTTGGCCCCCAAAACATAGGGAATATGAGGTACACTGAATAAGTGTTCAGAATTTAGTCAAAAGTATTCTAGTTGCTCTGCAAGGACACTTTAAGACCACTTGGTCAAAAGTAATAGCAAAAATGTGTCGGTTTTGATTAAAAATCCAGCATCGGTTGTTAGCAGACGCCAATTGCAATGCAATTTTGAGACTTTTGAAGTCACTGTAACTGTATACACTGTTGTTCATCAAGGCTGCATTTATTGAAATACTATCTCAATAAAAACTATTTTTTAACATATTATAAAATGTAATTTATATGCAAAGCATCATTAATCCAGTCTTCAGTGTAACATGATCCTTCAGAAACCATTCTAATATACTGATTTGGTGCTCAGGAAACTTATTATCATTCTCTATCATTATTCTTATTATCATCAATGTTGAACAGTTAAGCAGTGTTGCTTAATGTTTTTGTGGAAACCACAATGCATTTTTTCTTTGATGAATAGAAAGTTAAAAAGAACAGGATTTATTTTTTTGTTAATTTTTGTAACAATGTTGAAGTTTTTACTGTAATTTATTATCAATTTAAAGCATGTATGCTGAATAGTATTTATTCACTATTATTTACTTTTTACCTGCCCCCCAGTTTATCTGACCACCCAAAGATGAATCTAAAGACATGTCACACAGAACTGTAACCACAACAGCAAAACATGTAGGAAGCTGTCAGTTTTCAAGCGATTACACCAGAGTGCTTTTCCTGTGATGATGTGAAGGCTGAGCACGCCAATTATCCACAACACTGCATGACAGTAAGGAGCTCTCTGATGTCTGGCCAGATTTATCTGATTGGATAATCAGCTGGTACTCAGTACAGAACATGTGTACTCAGCAATGGGACACATTAAGAATAAGATGAAGGCACAGTTACTTTTATAGAACTGAGCAAACCCTTACATCCTTACTCTTACCCTTAAAAAACTGCAAATTCTACAAATTAAACCACAACTTTCCTATTGACTTTGTAGGAATGCATTAGCCATAGCATCAAAAAACAAATATTGCTTGTCTCAAACAATGAAGACACAAACTTTGAAACCTTATTGAGCACTTTAATAAACAGTTTTTAAAAATCAAGTAGTAGTTAGAGCAGGAAATTTGGTGGTTTGTGGTTTAAACAAGTTTATCTGTACCTTACCTTCACATATCCTCAAGAATATCAAAACATAATACTGCAACCGATCAAGGAAAGCCATTGGTACATGATTGTCTGACTGCTTGTTTTGACATTTCATAATGCTTGTGAAATATGACTAACTTCACTCTCACAGTGTGGCATAATGACCAGACTGTCTACATGCATGCTAACCTCTAAAGAACTGATTTCAGAGCAATTTTTGTCAGATTACTGTCATTAAACACACAATGTTTAGAAAGCATTTTCAAATCTTCTTGTTACAAGACTTGTTAGGCACAGTTTGGTTAAAACAGCATTTAACAAATATGATAGAAAGCCTTTTTTCTTTGTCTGGATCAGACTGAATTTACAACAGGGAATAAAAATCTTGACATTGTCAAAATGGACTGAAATTATGGCTTCTTACAGAACAAATCTCTTAAGACATGAGGAAAGTTCCTTCAAAATGAAAAATAAATAACCCACATTACTCAACCAATTATCCTCATCTATTAAGTATGCTCTCTTAGTTGCCATGTGATTGTTGAGCAACTGTTTCGCAAATTAAAAGATCAGTGTGACCAACAGTAGAAGAACTTTTATTGCCTCTTGAGGACAGCAGAGAATGAGGCTCAGTGGTTTTAGAGTCATTCCTCCTTGCCCCCCACCTCCAAATTTTCGCTTAGCAGATTGTCCAGATAAACATCCATAAATAATCATGGATTAAAAAATGTCAAAGGGAAAGGATGGGGCGCTACCCTCAATTGATCAAATTCCTCTTGGAACTCTCGCTACTGTGAAGTTACAAAACAAAGTTTATTTACATATTTCACACTGTCCTGTCACAGTCCTACTTGCTTAAACATGGGATTTAGTTACGCTACCAGATATGTCAGTAGCCGCTTTATCACCAGCACCAGCAATCCAGTGATAGCAATCGCTGGTGTTCTTGTTCTGTGGTTTAATTGTGTAGCGAGTACAATAGATAATGCCCAGGACCACCATCACCACAATGAAGATGCAAAGTGGGACTAGCAATCCGATTAGCAACCAGCTGGTTCCTTGGCTCTGGTTACTGCTGTTGTCATTATCAATAATGACCTCCTCTATTCCTCGTGACTGCATTGGGAACCGGGTGGAAGTTTGTTGCCCTGGACCAAAGGTGGTTGATTCATCATCATACATGTCAGTATTATCATGATCTTGTTCATAAGACTCATATTCTCCAAAAAGGTCAAGAGGGCTTTTTGCAGTTTCCTGTGTCTCAGGCTTTGTTTGGGTTGAGCTGAACCAGAGCCAATTCCAAGCGCCGCCTGAAGCTGTGGAGGAAGGGAGGACTGTGGGAACTGTGGTGCTCTCATCCTCATAATAGTCTGGTGTGGGTGTCAGAATTGCTGGTGGAAAAAAAGCATTATGAACTGGTTGCTCTGGATTAAGGTCAACATTAACATTAATGACCTCAGGGGAGCTTTCAGTCGGTATAGTGGTTTCAGGTTCCTCTTCAGTTGTCGAAATCAGGTCTGTCGGAACTGTCTCCACATTGGGCAGTTCAGTCTGCCAGTTCCAATCAGAATCAGGTGGAGGGTGCCATGGGTATGCAGGATTCTCTGGTTCCCAAATGGGGTTGTGAGTAATCCATGGGTTGGAGACGGTGGTTGAGGGAGTCTCCATGTCCTCCCCGATGGGTCTGCAGGAATATTGGTCAGATTGAAGAGTATAACCTTCTTCACAGTAGCACTCAAAGCCTCCATCATAATTGATGCACATCTGTTCACATGTTCCTTCAATTTGACATTCGTCAATGTCATGACATTGACTCTGGTCCTCTTGTAATGGGGCAAAACCAAGATGGCAGTGGCAAATATGGGAGCCCAATGTGTTCTCACATGCATGCTCACATGGGTTGTCCGAACACTCATCCACATCTTCACAGGCACCCTCTTCATCTTGTCGGTAGCCATCCCGGCATCGACACTCAAAGGTTCCAGGAGCATTTACACAGATATGCTCACAGGGACTCTGTAGGCATTCATCGACATCTATACAGCCCCGTTCATCAGGTGCCAGCATGTAGCCATCAGGACAAGCACAGCGGTAGCCATCCATCACACGCAAGCACTCGAACTCACATGGAGCCCCATTGCAAGGGTCAGACGGAAAGCAACTTACCCCATCCTCAGCCAGGAGATAGCCATCATTGCAATCACAATAGTAGTGCGAGTCATCCTCAACGCAGAAGTGATGGCAACCTCCGTTGTCTTTATCGCACCAGCTTGTCTTAGGCGTATCAGAGCAAAAAGGTGGTTCCCTGTTCCAACCAACAGTTCCATCTTCCTTTTGTGTGCACAGAACTGACTGGTCCTCTTTAGCAGGACAAGGTACAGCTGCTACCGATCCATACGGGATATGTGTTAAGAGGGTACTCAGCAGGTTAAAAGGGGTACTATACAGTGTATTCCCACCTCCCTCGCTAGCAATAGCTGTACACATGCCTTGGAAGTTGTACCTGCACAGGTAGCCGTCCACTGAAATCGAACAAGGTCCATCCTTCCATTTCAGATTATGTCCTTGCTCATGGGCCGCAGTGCTGTAAGGCATCACCACACATCGTGGGGATGAGCAGGTACTGGCCGAGTCCTCTTGTAGCCAGTTGGTGTACTGGGTGTCCTGATCTCCAGTGACCCAAGAGAAGCCACGCAGGGGTCGGGTGGGTGAACATTGTCGGGGTTGTCTCTGAAGGCCAATCCAGATATTTGCCTTGCCTCTGTGGTGTTGTCTCAGTTCCACGTTCGAGAAGAGCTCCTTCACTATTGCTGCTTCCTTTGGATGCCTGATGGTGGCCAGGTTCCCTCCGTATTCCTTGCAGCTCCGCCAAGCCTCCAGAAAGATCTTGCGCTGAAAATGGAGCACAAAGCACCCATCCTCCCTGCAGAGTGCATCCCGTTCTCTCAAGTCCTGAGTCTGCACCCCGCAGAGGCACAGTAGTGAGGGCAGCAGAATAACATAAAGAACTGGACAGCCCATACCTCACACCTACTCTATTTTCTATTGTACTTTCTTTCCCTTTTTTTAGGAGGCTTTCAGGGTGCTAAAATACAGTTTAATGCCCTAGTTGCCCATTCGTCTTCTACTTGTACCTGTATTAAACTTTTCCCTTCTTTCCCTCTCTCTCCACCCTCCTCTCTCTGCCCTGTCCAGTGGTGATCTGTGCCTAAGCTGAGTACTTACAATCTCACCCTTGACGTTCCAGCAAGAGAGAGAGAGAAGGAGAGGGAGGGTTGGAGAGATGGAAGAAGGGTAGGAGTGACTGAAGAAAAGGGGGAGTTGAAAAAAGATGTTTTTGGCACAGGCAGAATCAATGTGTGTGTGTATTTTGGGGGGACTGGGGGGAAGTGCAACAGTCTCGGTTCCTCTTCACCAGAATGTAACGTATGTTTCTCATAAGTGTGTATGGAAATGGTTTGGGACTCTGCCCCTACCACACGACCCCCCGCAACCCTGACTCTCCACCCCCACCAAACTCTGAATGCCGGATAACTTATAACAAACTGTAACGCTTTTTTTTTAACCATGTAAAAAGCTAGAGAAAATTTAAACAAAGGCTGTGTCTGCTGTAACAGTACCACTTACATCTGTCAGCACTTTATATTCCAGCTTTTCTCTGATCTTTCCTCTTTTTTATATTGTTTTTTTTTGGGGGGGCATTTGGTCAGTCCTTGGATCATTTTAGCTGTGGCACTGTGGTTAATGTGTGTTATCATGACATATAAAATTATGTTCTTAAGCAGGTCTGAATCTGGCCATTTTCCAAACTTATCCAAATAAGTATGTTACTTTATTTTATTAATACATTCTATTTGATGAATAAATTACACACAAATTGTTGAGTGGACTAAAAGAGTGATTCCAAGTTGGCAGTGTGTATTTTTTCATAACAGTTTGTTGTAATGAAATATATGCATTCACATGTGCTTCCCAATGTCTAATAAACATTGTTATGTAAATACATATTCTTCAATGAACGACCTTGTTGAATGAAACAAGTATTGTTCATACCCAGTGTTGGGTGTAACTAATTACTAAGTAATTAGTTACTGTAATTTAATTACTTTTCCCTTGAAAGAGTAAAGTAAGGGATTACTTTGATTTTTTCTGTAATTTAATTACAGTTACTTCTTATGTAATTGAACTTAATACTGTGTAGACTGTAGAACATTTATACACAATACAAAAGTGTATTTAACATCAAAATTTAAAGTCTAACCTTAAAATGCATGCTTTTTTATGTACCATTCTCACTTTAAATACTTTAGTGAGTTAATAAGAATACTGGTAACACTTTAGTGTCCAATTCTCACTATCAACTTGTTGGTTATTAGTTGTTGAATATTACTGGGATATTGGCTGTTTAATATTACTTAAAAAGCACATATTAATGTCTTATTCTGCAAGACCTTATTCTAAATCCTTAATCTTACCCAATTCTTAAACTTAACAACTACTTTACTGAGTATTAATAAGCAGTAATTAGGAGTATTTTGAGGCAAAAGTCATAGTTAATAGTTAGTTAATAGTGAGAATTGGACCCTAATCTAAAGTGTGGCCAGAATAAGTTATGTAGTTACTTGAAATAATTAAAATAACTGTTTCATGTCTATCCTTGTATCATTAACTTGTCGAGGTTGATATATGATTTAGAAAGTAATTAGTAATTAACTAGTATTTAATTACTAAATTACTAAATTAAATTACTTAACTAGTAATTAATTAATTAATTAGTAATTAATTAAGTAATTAAGTAATTAAATACTTTCTGGAGAGAGTAATTTGTACAGTAATCTAATTACACTGTTGAAGATGTAATTAGTAACTAGTAATTAATTACTTTTTTTTAGAGTAACTTACCCAACAATACTGTTCATACCTGACGACTGCAGCATAAAAAAAACTCAAATTACCTGAGGTCCGCCAGCTGCCTGTGAAAACACAGCAACATCAACAATCACTGCATACCGGAACAATAATAAATCTAGCTATGCTAGAGGTTAAAGTGTCCACAGCCGTAAGGAACAAAAGCAGGTCTAGTTTTGTTAAGAAAACAGAGGAGGAAAGACTGAGATGGGGTCTCAGTCTGTATATGGTCATAATGGGGATAACGTTCTGTGGGGGGGTTAAACAGGAGCAGCCTGAGGAGGAAATGGCTGGATTTCTCTAAAAGATCATTAAAAAAATCACTCTTGTGAATGAAACACAGATGAAGCACATGTTTAAGACAGCTGATAATATTAGATTACTTCAATGTTGCACTGAAGTAGGGTCAGTTTTTTTTTTTTTTGAGAGAGTATTTTTCTTGTTTTTTATTTTGGTAAAAGAATCATAAAACTTGACACAACCTTAAACCAAGCAATTTGACTCCTGTTGTGGTGATCATTAAAAGCAAGTATCACATCATAACATTTTGGAGTGGTGTCTAAAGGTTAAGTGATCTGTAACTGATTTTTTTTTCAGTCCACATGCACAATGATACACATAAACAATGCCACACTTAATGTCAGTAAACACACATACTTCTAACAATCATAAGAGCTTGGGCAAATCTATTCACACACTACAGATTTTCTGCAAGAACATATCCATCATTTCCATGGAAACACTCAATGTTAAAAATGCAATCCTGGGTCCATATAATAGCACTTGTCTGACAATCTTAGCCAAATGAAACATGAATCAACAGAAACCAGTTCCAAGAAGCTTTTGTTACAAGATTTCAAGGATGTACAGGCCTAGAAAGTCCAGACAATAATAAGAAAATTGTGTTTTTCAAAAATGCATGAAACCAACCTGAAGATTTCTAGGAAAAGGGCACATGTTACACCTTACTTGACTCATGCTCTCTTTTCATCTCACCATCAGTGCTGATGTACCTAACCTTCATCTCACAACTCCATATCCAAGGTACACTGAGGTGAAACAGAGGTCAAATCTGCAGGACAGCGCAGAAGATCCTCAGGGGGTTTTTTTTCCCTTTATTTGCCTTTATTTTTTCCTGGAACCGTCCACCCACCACCTGTAAATCACATTTGCTCTTTTCCACTCTCAAGATCCCTCGTTCTTATTATTGTTCTCAGGTCTCATGCTGCTTCCACTAGAGTACTACAAACTCTAAACACTAATCATTCCATAGTCTTAAAGACAGCATTCCACAAAAACAGAAAGAAACGATTGTGCTGTATGTTAGGATGATCTTACCGATCAACATTTGCAGCTGTGTTTGGAAACAAGGATTTTGGTGCAGGATGAATAGTCTTATGCGGCACTGTTTGACATTTTTTAAATACATAATTCAGTCTTTGACAGCACTTATGGAAAGCCCTCTCTCTGAACCGTGATAAGTCTGAAATCCAATTCAGCTGAAGCGGTCATCCTAAAGATACATTTCTGGGTCAGGAATTACTTCCACATACACAAGCATAGATACACACATGTATGTGGATCACATACATCATGTTCAGACCCTGTGCATAACGTCTGTGTTTAAGTATTACAGTATCTGGAGATTTTTTGATTCAGATGAAAGGCTGACTCGATCACAATACTAGAGAGGAACAACAAATTCACACATACATAAACACTGTCCTCCTTACTAATATCAACTTGTATCTAGATGGGAATTATAACACCTGTATCATTTTTGCTTATGTTTCAAGAAAGCCAAAACATTAGGCTTGCAGTGGGTTCTCATCCAATACAAAATACTTGGAAGAATTATTTCACCAGACAATTTTATTCTGTCCAAAAAGCAGTTTGTGTTTGGGCAGATATCCACAACATTAAACCCAGTTGGCCTACTACTGTTAAAGTCAGCATGAAATAAAAATTCACCCTATCTATTTTCTAAAGGCATGTTACATATCATATTGTAAACAATTAATCTGTGCATATCTTTCATTTTTAAAACCTTTCTATGTTCTTTTCTGACCTCGTTATGTTTTATAAAAATGTATAAAAGCCTGACCTTCTGGTGAAAACAACAGACTTCTCTCTAGTGACATATGCAAAACTTCTCCAACCATTTATGCTGCCTTTATATGCTATTAGAAACTTCCCACTTCTGAAGTTCTTCTGTAATTACAAATTTGTTGCGTTCAAGTGCTTTGTAGAAAGAACAGGACTCATGGAAGACTGCCCATTTGTGATTGCATTCTCTGAGGAAATCTTGTTAAAGCCAAAAGATATTTAGCCAATAATCCAACAGGTTTTGGACAAAATGTAGCCATTCATTGGTAACAATATAAATTTACCGTGCAATCTAAATATTCAGCTTGCTCAAGATTCTGAAAATTCAGTCAAATAAATGCTATTTTCACTGTGTTCAATACATACAATATGCATCAACTGGTTATTTATATACATAAATATACATGACTGTAACAGCAAGAGAAAGCAACGTAGATGTTATGGGGAGAATAAATAAAACTTTACAGTACTACAGCTATGTTTCTCCCCTCCCCCATGTTTCAACATTATGGCCTGCCGAATTTGGAAACTTGGTTATCAAAAATCTTGAGTCTTAAGAGGCCATTCGTATCTATTTTTCAATTAGGAAACTCGTATTTACAATCATTCAGATAGCACATGAAGGCAGCAATAGTCTGCTTAAATCCAACCTTGCAAATTCACTTTTCAAATTCACAAATTCACACCCACTTCTCAAAATCCAATCAACAAACGATACATTGAACCAAGTCCCCACCTTACTTTTTTCATTTGATATAATCTGTTAAACTCAGATGTATGTCGCAATATGGAAGAAAAGATCAGTTTCCACTTCTGTTTCTGTTAAACTGTAAGAATGCCCTTTAATGCATGTCTGGGAAATCAGTCTTTTAAGGCACAAAACAGACTCTGGTGGTCACAGTTAAAAGACCATGAGTCTCTACGAGTCCTAGCTCAACAGAACACACACGAAGAAGCTAAAGCAGAGTGGCTTTGATGCATGATGCTGTTCTAAGTCCACCAACTACAATCTGGCCCTGGTTATGAGAGTGAGGAGAAAGCCTGATTAACACTGGGGTGAGTGAAATGTCAGAGTATTTGTGTACCCTCCCCTACACCCCTCAGGGCCAATGCTCTTACTATCCAGAGCAGGAAAATAGACCCAGATTGAGGCCCAGAAACAACCCCCTCCACTCCACGAGTCTCACTGTGTAACATAATGGGTGTATTGACTCAAGAGTCAAGAGCGGTATTCAGGTTCACAGTGCTGGAAAGCTATATTTTGAATTGTGCAAGAAGCAAATGTTTTAAGTGATACATAACACATTTTGCGATTTATGTGTTTATTCAGCCTGATCTCATTGGCATTCATATGATTCAGATGTACTGTTTTCACATACATTTTTGTACATTACTTATGCACAGCTTGTGAAATGGAAAAAAAAATACTTTATTTGTATTACAAATATATTTTATTAGTTATATTTTACTATTATACAAATATTTTGTAGTCCCTAACCTCACCACTACTCTAAACCTAATCACTCAATGTAATAATGTATAGGCAGTCAAATGTACCATGACAATGATTTTCATTACAATATACAATTATATATATATATATATATATATATAGATAGATAGATAGATAGATAGATAGATTAGTTCTGTCAAACAATTAATCGCGATTAATCGCATCCAAAATAAAAGTTTTTGT
>NW_015623515.1:921256-927295 GCF_001515625.1 Sinocyclocheilus rhinocerous | reverse complement strand
AAACATAACATATTTTTCTTAAATGTATACATGCATGTGTTTGTATTTATAAATACATAATAAATATACACAGTATACACACATATATTATGTAAACAAAAACTTTTATTTTGGATGCGATTAATCGCGATTAATCATTTGACAGCACTAATATATATTAAACATCTTAAACTTAACCTTAAGTCTTGGTTAAGTGATGGAATCCATCGTCAAACAAGGTAAATACAGTGTGTCAAACAATGTGATTGCATATTTAATTAATGCCATTTTATTAAATACAATAAAATGTACCTATTAAATCCACGAATCATCATTAAATCAGAAAAATTACATACTGTAAAACATGTGCAGTATTAAACTCCTAAACCATTTTAATAAATGCAATTTTTATATAATTTACTCAGACACTAAACATTCTTAAATGCGTTTCTCATGTATTTCTGTTCTTGAGGTCAGTGTTTAGTCACCAAGGGAGTGGGAAAATGGATTTTCCCATGCTATCATTTCTATACATCATTACTTTTAACGAAGCTAATAGCAATGAGCCTCACTAACAACTCATTATATGTGATTGCACAAACACTTACGCCATTAATCGCAGTCAGAGAGGGGGTTTCCATCGCTGCATTCAGAATAGCAGCAGAGCCAAAACTCTGAATCTTAATTCAGTGCAGGATGCAAACTATTTCTATAATGTGGAACAATGCCAAAGCATATTTTCAACACTATCTATCTTTCTATCCTGCTCTCTCTCTCCTGATTATTCTCTTCAGAAAAAACTAAAGACTACAAATCCTTCAACAAGCTCTCCAAAACCCTCCAGGCTTCACAACACACACCAATTATAACTTTAGTTAATTCAAGACGCATTTACACACACACACATAGACAAACTCATCAGAACATGAACTTACTGTATATGGTCTGTTCAGTGAAGCAAATTCACTAAGTGTCCCACTGAAGTGTTTTGCATATTTTGTTTAAGAGTAAGTCACCCTAAAAGTACTTAAACATTAATCATTCAGTCAATATTAATAAATATACATGAGATCTGGTGCATAAGGCCCCATTTATAAAGGGCTATAATATACGTTTTTAAGAGCTTCATTGAGACAAATGGAATCGTTTTAAACAGCAAATAATTTTAAAAGCTGGACACAGGAGATTTTCTGCTCCTGAAAGAGCTTTTAAGAGCCAGATAAATGAGAGGAGCTATAAAATAAATATCAGACACTAAGAAGAGAGAGAATTGGTAAAGAGAAATGAATGAGGCAAAGAGGAAAGCTGCATGGACGAACATGCCAGAAAGAGAAGTGAATAAAGCTTTTTTTCTCTTTCCATCAGACTTTCGCCATGCACAGACTTTTCTATATTTCCCCCTGTCACAGAGTTTCACAATGCAAAATTGAGCAGGCTTCTAAATTTGTTCACTGGGTGCTGGGCAATTTGTAATTCTATTATTTTAATGAATTCATTTTCTGCTGGGCAGCCGGCTGGCGGAAAACATAATTCCCACAGTATGCAGTTTCATTCACTGAACAGAATACATTGTATCTGTGCTCTGCAATAGATTGTGTTTGAGGCTATTAGTGGACAACAAAAGCGATTTGATTTCATGGAGACAGACGGCCTTGATAAGAAGGTTAACTTACGTCTCTACTCATCAAAGACTCATGAAAGAACTATCATGGTTTTCACTAAAATATCAAGTGGCAGAACTGTTTTCAAAATTGATAATAATAAGAAATGTTTCTTGAGCACCAAATCATATTAGAATGATTTCTGAAGGATCATGCGACACTGAAGACTGGCGTAACAGCTCCTGAAAAAGCTTTGCCATCACAGGAATAAATTACAAATTTTAAAATAAGTTCAAATAAAAAACAGCTATTTTAAATTCTAATCATATTTCAAAAATATCACGGTTTAAACTGTATTTTGATCAAATAAGTGAAGCCTTGATGAGTATAAGAGACGTCTTTAAAAATTAAATAATAATAATAATAAAAAAATGTCCGACCCGAAACTCTAGGATCTCGAGAGATGAAACTATTATAGAGAATTGTGGGTAAGCTCTTATGCCATAGCCACACCCACAACAACACTACATTGTCTTTGAAAATCTTTTTATTTTTTTTACATTATTAAATTTGAAACACATTTGAAACAAAAACATGATTAAGCATTTTAACATGTTTCCCAATACTTGTGAGGACATTTTCAGAAATATGGCCAAAAAGCGTAATGCTTTTCAAAAAAGTGCAGCAAAACCTGTACACACACACCACAAACATTATTGCTGTGGTAGGTTTAAACCTCATGTTTTAAAAATGAACAAAGCAATATTGTTTTATTTATGTGTTTGTCTCCCTCATACACACACACACTCACACAGACACTCATTTTCTTCTTCTCCCCCCCATCTCTTCTTCTCTAAACCCACGTCTGGCTTTCAGATCAGCAGGATCTGAGCGTCTGCAGCAGTTAACCCCTCCTCATCTACAGCCCAGAAGTGAGAAAGCGAGAAAGAGAGACAGAGCGAGAGAGAGAAGATTTCCTTCTTTATGACCTCTCCTCCACTGTCCTCCCTTAAAGGTTCTGATGGAGATAGCGCATGTGTCTGCAATTCCCAAAAGACGACAGATCTAGAAACACTTATGACCATCAGAACCTGCTCACGGAAGAACAATAGATCCATTTCTGGCTCTTGTTCAAGCCACGCATACCTTTTGCTTCTCACTCTCTCGAAGGAGAAAAAGAAAGGAGAGGGAAGGGTGATGGAGTTCTTCCCTGCAAGAGACTTTTGAAATGGATTTCTATAACATGATATGTTACCGTTTGGAAACAGTGGGTGGAGGCCTCGAAAAGCAGCCACCATAAACCATATAACTTTTCTACATTATTTAGACAGATACGGCACGCATATGGGTTAAACTGGGTCATCATATGACTATCCTGCTCCAGTTCACAGTTTATCCGATATCAGATCAGTCTGATCGCTTTCATATTTTCCCATTGTTTCATTTTGAACTTCAGAGTAACTACAGTAATATCAAGATTTATCTCATAACATGGCCAAAGGGTTTCGTATTCCTTTAGTGCACATGAAAATGATCAAAGAAAAAATAACCAGCCCTGACACACTTTATAAGAGTCATGCTCACTGTGTTTACATTCAAATCCCAATTCAAAAGTTGTTTTGATTTGACTGTCAGACAGTCAGCTGGCTACACAAAACAGCTGAGGCAGAGCTCTGGGAAACAGGGGCACACTCCTTATTTTTCTGACAATCAAATATGTGACCCTGGACCACAAAACCAGTCTTAAGTCGCTGGGGTATATTTTTTAGCAATAGTCAAATAAACATTGTATGGGTCAAAATTATCGATTTTTTTTATGCCAAAAATTATGAGGATATTAAGTAAAGATCATGTTCTATGAAGATATTTTGTAAATTTCCTATCGTAAATATATCAAAACGTAATTTTTGATTAGTAATATGCATTGCTAAGAACTTCATTTGTACATCTTTAAAGGCGATTTTCTCAGTATTTTCACAAATGTGATCCTTAAGCCTCGTACACACCGGGATGATTATTGCGCACATCGTCCCAGTACTTTAGTACTGTACATTTAGTTCTGGAACTAAAGCGGTGCGAAAGGCCCTATATATGCCCTTGTGAAAAAGAAGTACACTTTAGCATACTTAAAAAAAAGTACTTATTACAGAAATAATATACTTTCAAAGAATATACAGTAACACTTTAGTATAGGGACCAATTCTCACTATTAACTATATATAGCATGCCTATTATTAACATATTGGCTGTTTATTAGTGCTTATAAAGCACATACTCTGCATGACCATATTCTACAACCCTAATCCTACCCAATACCTAAACTTAACAACTACCTTACTAACTATTAATAAACAACAAATTAGGAGTTTTTTGATGCAAAAGTCATAGTTAATGGTTTATTAATGGCGAGAATTGGACCTTAAAATAAAGTGTGACCGAATATACTTCAAAGCGATAAATGAATTTTCGGACGCTTAACTGAATGTTAATTGCACTTAAATGAAAATGTATTATAGTTTTCATTTATAGTAAATGCACAGTTTAGTTATTTTGGAAAATGTAAACGTTATTATAGCACCACCTTGTGAACGATTTCCACAAAAATAGGTACACATACTTGTTTAAACAAGATGTACGAATAGATGAATCTTCATAACAGTAGGCAATTCGGGTTTGACGTTATTATTCACTGAAATTTGATTGGCTGCTGGAGGCCATGTTTTTTTTATTGTAGCCAATTCATATTAGAGGGCATGTTAGGATGTCCACCAAATAAGATGCTTACAAATTTTCAACTACACTGATAATATGTTTATGGCATTACTAGGGATTTTCTGTTGTAGCGCCCCCTATAGGTGCCGTTTTGTCCTAGTCTATGTGTATGAAATTTCGTTAAGTTTGGATATTTCTAGATGTTTGGAGTTATCAAGTTCTTATCAAAATAAGTGTACTTCTTTAAAGCACAACAAAAGATTAATAGAGGATAAATTTTTTTACTTGACATTATTACAAATTGCACATTTTAAAAGTGTGCTTACTGTAAGTGAGTTAAGAAATAGTCAGAAAAGCATACTATTATTAAGTGCACTAAAATGGCCATTAAATTTAATATTCACTTTCAAATACAGTTTAAAAAATGTACTTACTATATATATATAGAGAGAGAGAGAGAGAGAGAGAGAGTATTTTTAAAACTGTATTTGAAGGTGAATATATTATTAAATTAAATGGCTGCTTTAGTGTACTTAATAATAGTATTATTATTAAGTACACTAATTGTACTAATGTATATGCAATAGAATGAATGGAAAGATAACTTGTAATAGCTTTGCACTTTCAAGATAAAACAAAACTGTGCCTACTTTCCATAACAGCATACAAACACAGATACATTAACTCCTGCCTCCCCTTTTTCCCACAGCCGAGGTCCTGGCAAAGGTGACCTCTTAATCCTCTT
This sequence comes from Sinocyclocheilus rhinocerous, assembly GCF_001515625.1. Taxonomy (NCBI): domain Eukaryota; kingdom Metazoa; phylum Chordata; class Actinopteri; order Cypriniformes; family Cyprinidae; genus Sinocyclocheilus; species Sinocyclocheilus rhinocerous. Next base: position 922,258 of record NW_015623515.1, on the reverse strand, counting down.
TGCTTTTAGCTTTCATACCAAAGACCCAATTTTATCAGGCACACCCATTAGAAGCGTAGGAGTGCCTCTGAAAATATGAGAAACAACACAACAGCATCTACTTTAGGACTGTACAAACACTCAGCAAAGGGGAATGAAAGGCATAAACATCTTTCAATGCTCTTCACAGACCAGTGGATGAGAACTGTAAAGCCATTACAGCTAAACTGACACTGACCAGTCCACTTTACCAGAGTGTGGGAACCAAACAGCAGAGCGGAGACCAGTAAAGCACTGTCACGTGTCAAAGCCGATGGGTTCTGTTATGATTGCCTTTCTGTAATATGCTGAAGGCATTTAGTGAGCCATTGAAAAAGTGCTGTTGCTTGCGTCTAAACATAATTTGTGTGTGTATACTTTTAGCTTTTTTCTGTTGTCAGACGGAACATTTTAGATTTAATTACGTTACAAATTTGATTCGAGCCCTTGAAATGACAAACAAAAGCTTAGCTCTTCATTCAGACAATATTGTTTTTATATTGTTGTTGCTTCATCAGTTTGAGTCACCTTGACCCAGAAACATGGATATAAGCCAGCATTTAAATAATTATATTTCAGCAACGGCTTGAAGTTGAACCATACTTACAATATCATTAGAAAGCTGAGATTTTATGCATAAAATGCATAAAAGCATGTTTCTTGGTCAGAGTTATTTAAAATAAGGTCAGATCAAGGATAAATCTGTCAATCTAACAATGAAAAAATTTAATCAGAAATAAAAGGAAAACTGTCATACTACAAAATAACATTAGAAAGCTGTGACAAAGTGACTGAAAATGATGGAGTAGGTCACATATTGGTACAAAATATATAGGTAAATAACTAACTAAATAAATGGATTTTATTGAATGCAATAAATTAAATTATACAGCCTTTGAGACATGAGCAAGCTCCAGCTAACACTATACAATCTCTAAATTACTAGCAGGTCTATTCTATTCTATTCTATTCTATTCTATTCTA
>NW_015623515.1:914472-920436 GCF_001515625.1 Sinocyclocheilus rhinocerous | reverse complement strand
TTCTTTGTTTCTGTTGTTGAACGCCGCACGTCGCTGTCGTCGCTGTCGACCGGCTTACGTCACTTCTTAGTACACACTCTCGGTGCGAATGCAACCCTACTGGGAAATTAGCATACTTAAAAAAAAGTACTTATTACAGAAATAATATACTTTCAAAGAATATACAGTAACACTTTAGTATAGGGACCAATTCTCACTATTAACTATATATAGCATGCCTATTATTAACATATTGGCTGTTTATTAGTGCTTATAAAGCACATACTCTGCATGACCATATTCTACAACCCTAATCCTACCCAATACCTAAACTTAACAACTACCTTACTAACTATTAATAAACAACAAATTAGGAGTTTTTTGATGCAAAAGTCATAGTTAATGGTTTATTAATGGCGAGAATTGGACCTTAAAATAAAGTGTGACCGAATATACTTCAAAGCGATAAATGAATTTTCGGACGCTTAACTGAATGTTAATTGCACTTAAATGAAAATGTATTATAGTTTTCATTTATAGTAAATGCACAGTTTAGTTATTTTGGAAAATGTAAACGTTATTATAGCACCACCTTGTGAACGATTTCCACAAAAATAGGTACACATACTTGTTTAAACAAGATGTACGAATAGATGAATCTTCATAACAGTAGGCAATTCGGGTTTGACGTTATTATTCACTGAAATTTGATTGGCTGCTGGAGGCCATGTTTTTTTTATTGTAGCCAATTCATATTAGAGGGCATGTTAGGATGTCCACCAAATAAGATGCTTACAAATTTTCAACTACACTGATAATATGTTTATGGCATTACTAGGGATTTTCTGTTGTAGCGCCCCCTATAGGTGCCGTTTTGTCCTAGTCTATGTGTATGAAATTTCGTTAAGTTTGGATATTTCTAGATGTTTGGAGTTATCAAGTTCTTATCAAAATAAGTGTACTTCTTTAAAGCACAACAAAAGATTAATAGAGGATAAATTTTTTTACTTGACATTATTACAAATTGCACATTTTAAAAGTGTGCTTACTGTAAGTGAGTTAAGAAATAGTCAGAAAAGCATACTATTATTAAGTGCACTAAAATGGCCATTAAATTTAATATTCACTTTCAAATACAGTTTAAAAAATGTACTTACTATATATATATAGAGAGAGAGAGAGAGAGAGAGAGAGTATTTTTAAAACTGTATTTGAAGGTGAATATATTATTAAATTAAATGGCTGCTTTAGTGTACTTAATAATAGTATTATTATTAAGTACACTAATTGTACTAATGTATATGCAATAGAATGAATGGAAAGATAACTTGTAATAGCTTTGCACTTTCAAGATAAAACAAAACTGTGCCTACTTTCCATAACAGCATACAAACACAGATACATTAACTCCTGCCTCCCCTTTTTCCCACAGCCGAGGTCCTGGCAAAGGTGACCTCTTAATCCTCTTTGCTTTTAGCTTTCATACCAAAGACCCAATTTTATCAGGCACACCCATTAGAAGCGTAGGAGTGCCTCTGAAAATATGAGAAACAACACAACAGCATCTACTTTAGGACTGTACAAACACTCAGCAAAGGGGAATGAAAGGCATAAACATCTTTCAATGCTCTTCACAGACCAGTGGATGAGAACTGTAAAGCCATTACAGCTAAACTGACACTGACCAGTCCACTTTACCAGAGTGTGGGAACCAAACAGCAGAGCGGAGACCAGTAAAGCACTGTCACGTGTCAAAGCCGATGGGTTCTGTTATGATTGCCTTTCTGTAATATGCTGAAGGCATTTAGTGAGCCATTGAAAAAGTGCTGTTGCTTGCGTCTAAACATAATTTGTGTGTGTATACTTTTAGCTTTTTTCTGTTGTCAGACGGAACATTTTAGATTTAATTACGTTACAAATTTGATTCGAGCCCTTGAAATGACAAACAAAAGCTTAGCTCTTCATTCAGACAATATTGTTTTTATATTGTTGTTGCTTCATCAGTTTGAGTCACCTTGACCCAGAAACATGGATATAAGCCAGCATTTAAATAATTATATTTCAGCAACGGCTTGAAGTTGAACCATACTTACAATATCATTAGAAAGCTGAGATTTTATGCATAAAATGCATAAAAGCATGTTTCTTGGTCAGAGTTATTTAAAATAAGGTCAGATCAAGGATAAATCTGTCAATCTAACAATGAAAAAATTTAATCAGAAATAAAAGGAAAACTGTCATACTACAAAATAACATTAGAAAGCTGTGACAAAGTGACTGAAAATGATGGAGTAGGTCACATATTGGTACAAAATATATAGGTAAATAACTAACTAAATAAATGGATTTTATTGAATGCAATAAATTAAATTATACAGCCTTTGAGACATGAGCAAGCTCCAGCTAACACTATACAATCTCTAAATTACTAGCAGGTCTATTCTATTCTATTCTATTCTATTCTATTCTAAAGATTTACTAAGATTACAAATACACGATAAAGTAAAATAAAATATTAATTTGTCTGTGCAATCTGATTGCGTGTGCACTTGTTGGTGTTGCAGATGATTTATAAAGTGTAATTGCACAAATAGCCTCAAATGCAAATCGGTTTGATACACCTAAAAGAAAACCTCCAAAAAAAACCTTCTTAAATCTCTCTTAGAAAATATTTCACTGTCACAAAATGGTGCGAAGAGACTATATAGTTAAACAAAATCAGTGGCACAGAGAGGGCAATGAGAGCAACTTTTGCATCACCCCACCAAATTTTTCCACAGGGGGAGGAAAAAAAAAATCATATTTTGATGAGAACTATAATGTGGCAAGAAATGAGCCACATCCTTGGGGATGACAGCGATTTGGGAAATGGGTTGTGAGAGGAAATGCCAAAGAGACTTCAGAAAAAGCACAGTTACTACGATATAGTGCCTGGGTCAAGGCCACTGCTAGATTATTCATTACCTCAAAAACAAAATTGCAGTGGCGATTAAATCTTTGATAGTTAAATGTGACTAAATACCTTCACAGTAAATCAAAGGTACAGCTGGAATTTTGCAGTCAGTAGAAATTGTGCAGCGAAGACAGCACTCAAGTGCATGTGAGGACACAGAGAGATTGCTAATTGAGGGGTCCTAAATGGATTTGCAAATTCAAGATCTACATCTCTAGCATTTCATTAAAACGAGAATTGTATATACATGGTTATAAACAAAAAAATCTTAATGCATTGCAAAATCTCAAAATATTACAGATCTTAAAAAGTACCCCTGGTTTAAATGATGTTCTTTGCTTCCTCACACAGTCTGAGAAACCCGACCCTGTGCTGAATTATACCTTTGAACATTTCCAAAAAAAATAAATAAATAAATAAACTCTTAGTCTTTACATTTGAGAACAAAAACACTTGCCAATTTCCTTCATTACAATGATTAAAGGGGTCATCGGATGCAAAATTCACTTTTCAAGTTGTTTGAACATAAATGTATGTTGGAAGTGTGTGTACACATCCATCCTATAATTATAAAAATCCATCCAGTGTTTATTTTTTTAAATCCCTATTTTAAAATCCCCTTTCTCAAACCAGGTTGTTCTGAGATTCCTGTCAGAATGACGTCGTTCTGTACAGGCCCCTCCCACGATAGTTGATTGACAGTAGTGTTTCAGCACAGACTGGACTGGTGTCTTACCTTAGACCCACCCTGAGTGAGCTGTCATCAGTCCGCCATTGTGTTGACTCTGGTGCAGGGGAAGACAAGATGTCTCCGATTAAGCGATTGAGGTGCTTTATTGTTGGATGTAATAATGAATATAGCAATCGTCATTTACTCCCGACAACTGAGCTGCTGAAGACGCAGAGGATTAACGTTACTTTCGCTTTTGACCCCTTTAAGACCCTAAAGAATCATATCAACTTGTGCAAAATGAGCATCCGATGACCCCTTTAACAAAGGCCAAGTCATTCATTAATGTGGTCCCTCTTAACATTCATGAATATGCAGTTCATCTTAAGGAAGATCAAAGCTAAAGTCACTACCACTATCTTTCCCGAGGCTGTTATTTCAAATCCTCATTGAAGAACCATTGATCCCACCATATTAGCCATTAGCCTAGTGTGGTCCCTTGAGGTTCAAAGTCAAAATTTCAATTTCTTGTCAACATCTGAAGACCTCAGCCCTGCCTAATACTTCACATGAGAACTAATGGATTCTTGGAGGAGAACAAACAACAAGAAAACACCACAGATTAAAAGGTTTTTTAGGGGGTGTGATAGCCTGCTAGCTGGCTGCTACTCATTTCCAATTAGTTCAGTGCTGGTGTGGTACATCTTGCAGTGGTAAACTACTCATTAAAAATGTAACACAGTGGAAAATTATGCACTTCTGTGAAGTGAACTTATGTGAATGTATATAAACCATCTCGATGAATGTTTGCTATCCATTTCAATGCTTAAAAACAGCAGCAGGGCTGTATGTAGCTTAAAAACAAAAAGTAAGTCATGCGAAGTTGTGGAAGTTTAAACAGGTGTTGACTATCAACCTCAGACGGAACATAACGCACTCCCAGAACATCCTCCCAGTGTATCCAAACTGTTCAAACAAAGCCCCAAAGTCTCAAGGGAAACAAACTGGGCTACAGAACTTGTAAATCTAATTAGGACTCACAGCAGAACTCTTATTCTTATCCACTATATGTCTAGACTAAAACACGCCTGATATTTCCAACCAAACTGTGGGTTTATTGTTCAGCATTCCTCCGGGAATGACCCATGATGCTCCTACATCTAGCCTCAGATATCCCTTCTCTGGACGTTTGATCTTTGTGGAACAGAGAGGTCCTGAGATGAGACAAACATGTCATCTTGTCACATGGATGATGTTCTCCGGAGCAGCTGGATGTTCCTGTAGGTCAGCAGTTAAATCTCATACAGAGAGGCTGAATGATTTCAGATCGCACTGTGGGTGAATGGTGCTATTGTTTCAGCTGAGGTGAAACCCAATCTCTGCCTCCCAGTACACCACAAAATATGCAGGTCTCTTCCTTTCTTCCACCTCCACTGGTCTTACTTCTCTCTCTCCACTTTTCTTTCTGTCTTCCTATAATCTAAATGATGCTACTATAAAAAAAGTGCAAATCTATATACAGTATTTTCATAATCTAGACTAGTGAGTTGTCTTGACTAGTTAATCTGCTGCAATATAACAAAGAGTGAAAAATTTAAGGGGGTCTGAATACTTTCCGTACCCACTGTATAACATTTAGCATCATATCCACTATACTTCAGATGCATTTTTAAGGGGCATTCACAAAAGATTACTTTTTATGTTCTAAACAAAACGAATCACAACAGAATGGACTAGTGGACACGTTTTTCTCAGTTTCGAAAATGACTTAAAGGTGCCATAGAATGCATTGATACAATATTTTAAATAGTTGATATCTACATAGAAGGTATGTGGCTTAGGTAAGGGCAAAAAATCTCCAGAAACGGTTTTACATGTCCATTTACAACCCTAGGACTTGTCCCTAGAATTAAAATGTTCTGTTTTTACCATAGACTGTATAAAAACATGGACGAAGTGTCCGTGACGTCACCCGTAGATTTCCGAAGAGCGTTTTTGAAGCTCAAAAGTGGGCGGAGGCGGCCGTCGCCATCTTGGCAGCGCGTCACCGCGCGTCACTCCCGGATAATCGAAAATGGGCAAAGAGGCGGGAGCAGGTTGCTGAAGCCACGCCCACCTAGCTCAACGGTGGTGACAGCAGCGGCAATCCACCTGTCACTCAAGTGGCCACGCCCTTAATTATGCAGAACTTTAAGGCTTAATATAATTTAAACGGATGACTTATAAAAAAATTCACCCCCCTCACAGTTGTCATGAAGGGCAAAATTAGCTATATAGACCAAAATCATTTTTTGAACCAGGCTGTAAACATGTTTTTTTCTGCTGTAAAGTTGGGCATTTTAACATGGGGAGTCTATGGAAC
>NW_015623515.1:898639-913225 GCF_001515625.1 Sinocyclocheilus rhinocerous | reverse complement strand
CCCCCCTCAGTTGTCATGAAGGGCAAAATTAGCTATATAGACCAAAATCATTTTTTGAACCAGGCTGTAAACATGTTTTTTTCTGATGTAAAGTTGGGCATTTTAACATGGGGAGTCTATGGGATTGACTCCCTTTTGCAGCCAGCCTCTAGCGGCCAGTTGATGAATTACAGTTTAAGTCACTTCCTTGTTGGCTTCACACTTGGTTTTTACCTTATTTGGAAGGGTCATGAATAATAATGTTGAGCTCTGCTCTGATTGGCTGTTTCACAGTGCGGCTCATTTCAGTAGCTCACACAGCAGGAAGGAAACACAGGGAAAATATATATTTCAATACTGTCTCTCACAGTTATATCATTGGGTAATTATACTGTATATAAAATGCAGGCATCAGGGAGCCGCGAAATTTTTTTTAAATAATATTTTGCTGTGCTTTAAAGAAGTACACTTATTCTGATGTGTTGACTAATGACTAACGTATTAAAGTACAAGTAAATTACTTGATTATAATTTTGACTCAATATAGTTTTAACTTCAATATTACATTTAAAGCTAATATATAGTAGATTCAGCAACTATATTTCAAAGACAATAATAGTAAATATGAAATTACATATAACGATGTAATCAAGTACTATTTAAGTGGGTCTAAAACACTAGTTTGGCTAATTGCATATAAATTCAAACTATAATACGTTTTCATTTCAATGCAATTATCATGTAATTAATTGTCAGAAAACATTACACTAATTAAGCACTTATAATGTATAGTATTTCTATAATAAGAACTCTTTTTAAAAGTATCCTAAAGTATACTTCTTTTTCACAAGGGTAGACCAACATTTAAAAAAAAAAAACTTTTATCGCACAAAAGTATCATAGGCCTCATGCTATGTACAGCAGGCGATTTAAAATACAAAAGAAACTGTCTTAAAAAATATTTGTTACAAAAGTGATTATTTGATAGCTGCAGTGGAGGTGCTTAAAATGGAATGAATTTAGAGACACAACTCCTCAGAGTGTGTTTCAACACTATCAGCAGGCTAAAATCCACTCAGAAAAGTTTCTCTTCCAAAGCACTGTTATGTAAAATATTAAAGCTCAAACAAAAATGAGGGGGAACAAAATGAAGCAACCGTGTCGACCACATTTAATGATTGGTCATTGGGTGACTGACCTGTCGACCATCCTGACCAATCCTGCGCTCCTATTAATTTTGTTCCTGAAACAAAGAGTATAAAAATAAAACTACTCAATTACTGTGTGCAAACCAACTGAAATCCCTCGGGTTTTTTTCTAGCTTAAGGCTGAATGTGTTCCCTGTTGTTTTTTGCTGTTTAAGTGCCAGGAATGCTCCAGGAGTTGGGATCCTTGCTGAGCCAGTGATGTCTCATCAATTGTTTCAGATCTCCTGCTCTGGGCAATAACATCATTATCAAAACAAATCAACACTTTAATGAGATATGAAATACTGGACTACCCATCACCGCCGTTGATCGATTATTTTGAACTGTCAAATCTAAGACATAGCTTGGTACACCAAAAGGAGGATGACAATTACATAGAAATAATGTAGGAAAATGTTCCCTTGAATCTCTCCCACAGAGCTCGGATGTTGCTTACAAAACAGCTAGTTCTCCTATCTGTTCCTGACATAATTAGAGTGAAAGAGAAACTGAACATAGCCAGAATAAGCACCGTGTCATCTGTTCTGATTCTGCTACATCTTTCAGCAGCGCCTGGCACTGAAAACATGGAAATAATTCGTTTTATCTCCAAACCACCAACCGAAGCACCACAGGGATCAGTATTACACAAAATGAGCAAAGTTTTAACCTTTCATTACTTCTTCTGTTGTGCTAATGCAAATGATGATTCATTAATTCTGAATTTTTCACCATTGGACTATCAGATGCCCTTAAAAAACAAAAGTCTGGCAAACTTCCTGGATGAATGAACAGGATCTGAAGCTATAGGAACCAGAACTTTTTTAATGACTTTTTAAAAACCAGGTCAGGCATTGCAAGAAACCTGGTCACTCCCATGGGTTAAGACATGCAGATTCCTCCTGCAAAACTACAAGTCAGACATTTTCTTGCCAGGGAAGCGACTCAGATTCTGGTACTGCAACTCATTCCTGGCTGGTCTCCCAGCATATGCAATCAAACCCTCTGTAGTTCTTCTGGAATGATGCAGTCCAGCTGATATTCAGCTTGGAAGTACTGTCAAGTCACAGCTCTATACTTTCTCAACCACCTCTCTTCTAAGATTAAAAGCCTAGCAAACAAGTCAGCACCCCGATGCATCCATCCTTCGTATTCCTGTGTTATGAAGTAATCAACCTAGGCTCACTGACAAAAAACATGCCACATTTATGCAAAACTCAAAAAACGTACCTATGCATATAATTCCCTGCACTTTTTTCCTGTTTTTCTAACTTTTATTATTTTTCACACAAATTATGATTACAGGGTAAGATTATTGGTTAATTGGTTGGACAGTTAACACTGTCGTTAAGGTTTCGTTAGGGTTTAGAGTAGATGGTACGTTATTTTCAAACGTGATAGAGCATCAACCTATTAACGCTACTTACCGTACATTTCATTGCTGATATGTACAGCAACCAGCATAAAACATTTCTGGACATTTCAGTCAGTAATAAAAAAAAAATACTTTTTTAAACAAAAAACAATAATTTACAATACCTACAATAATCATTGTACCAATAATCACATTACCAATTGGGTACAAATGCATATATAGTCAATACAATCTGTTCTAACAGCGTCCTTCAGTCATGACTACATTCACAATATAGTACATTCTTCCATAACGTATCTACAGATAGATAGAAAAACTTCTTTTCAGTGCAGGTTAACAATACGTTGATCCATTAGCATTCAAGATGCAATGCAACCCACACAAAATATTGTGTTTGCAGTACACAAGCATCACAATCGGTCTCCCTCAAATGAAGTGTTGATGTCAGATATTCATTACATTGTGGAGTACAAAGATAAGTGATCAAGGCATTGACACAGACCATGGAAACCTGCGTTTTGTATCCTTTCTTGTCAACAACTGTGTCCTCACGATTTGTCGCACTGCCAGGCAAACATGCGCAGCGTCCAAAAACATCAGATGATTCAGATAAAACAAAACCTCTTATCCAGAGGTCTCAGATGGAGTGAACAAAAGATCATGAACAAATGAGAGAGAGAGAGATAGAAACGTGCCTGAAAAGACCCATGTCCCACACAGAGGGTTGGTGACATACCATTAACATGATTAAAAGCCGAAGGATAAGTATTGGAACATTGTTCAAACTAAAAACATGAGATTTTTTAGAATCAAAGCTGCAATGCAAAGAGTTTGATATATGAACAATGGCTTACCACTAGATAGTTGAAGTATTTTATTCCAGGTCTGGCTTGCATTGTATATAAACTAAAATAAAATGCATGTGTTGGTCTCTCAATAGACCAATAGTCTCAATAGTACACTTATGGTTCACTATTTTGCAAGCATAAATGATCCTATAATTTTTGCATTCAATAATCAGAAGCAAATAATTTGGTCCCACTTTATATTAAGTGGCCTTAAATACTATGTACTTACATTTTAATTAATCATTCAGTACAATGCACTTATTGTGTACATGCATGTTTTTACATTGTACTTATATTTTAAAAATACCTGCATGTAATTACATATGTAATTAATTTCTGTAACTACATTTATAATTACACTGTTGACCCATCCCTTACACCTTAACCCACCCTTAATCCTACCCCAACCACCAAACCTGTTCCTAACCTTACCCATATCCCACCTCAATAGCAGCAAACGTGATTTGCAATACAATATGAACACAATAAGTACATTGTACTTATTTTTTGATGTAAGTACATAGTAGTTAAGGCAACCTAATATAAAGTGGGACCAATTTTTAAAGGTGCATTCAAAATACCCTTGGATCAAAACTGAGGGATTTATGATATTGTGCTTGGAAAATGGAAAACCAATAGTTTACTGTTGGCTCTTGAGGGACCAGCACATGCATGTTATTTTTGTCTATATGCAATGCAAGCAAGGCCAAAAATAAAACAAACATGGCAAAAATCTTTGGGGTCCATCATATTTAATTTAAAAAGAAAAATATTTACGGCAAATAAGCCAAACATATCAGAATGACAGACAATCTCAGTAAATAATAGAATCAGTGAAGGAGGGTGTGGAGCAACAACTGCATCTCAGAGTTGGAGGGAATTTTGTTAGTAAAATGTAGTATATTAATTTATTAATTTAAAGTAATGTAAGAAAGAAGTGGTTATAGCCTGTGACACCACTATGTACTTACATTTAAATTAATAATTTGATACAATGCACTTATTGTGTACATACATGTTTTTACATTGTACTTATATTTGAAAAATATCTGCATGTAATTATATCTGTAATTACATTTATAATTACACAGTTGACCCATCCCTTACACCTTAACCCACCCTTAATCCTACCCCAACCACCAAACCTGTTCCTAACCTTACCCATATCCCACCTCAATAGCAGCAAACGTGATTTGCAATACAATATGAACACAATAAGTACATTGTACTTATTTTTTGATGTAAGTACATAGTAGTTAAGGCAACCTAATATAAAGTGGGACCAATTTTTAAAGGTGCATTCAAAATACCCTTGGATCAAAACTGAGGGATTTATGATATTGTGCTTGGAAAATGGAAAACCAATAGTTTACTGTTGGCTCTTGAGGGACCAGCACATGCATGTTATTTTTGTCTATATGCAATGCAAGCAAGGCCAAAAATAAAACAAACATGGCAAAAATCTTTGGGGTCCATCATATTTAATTTAAAAAGAAAAATATTTACGGCAAATAAGCCAAACATATCAGAATGACAGACAATCTCAGTAAATAATAGAATCAGTGAAGGAGGGTGTGGAGCAACAACTGCATCTCAGAGTTGGAGGGAATTTTGTTAGTAAAATGTAGTATATTAATTTATTAATTTAAAGTAATGTAAGAAAGAAGTGGTTATAGCCTGTGACACCAACTATACTTGAATTTACAGAAGTTATGAATGATATTTTGGCAACAGAAAAAGCATTTTTGATCTTTTATCTTCTTTTTTACTTCTTCTTGTTCTATTTATTTATTTTATATATTTATATTTTTCCCCATTGATTAATTTGTCAAATGTTGTTTGGAAAAATGTACATAAATTTACATTCCATAGACTTCTAATACTTTTTCTAGTTATAAATACTTTAACCTAATACTAACCCACGCCCTAACAAAATTTGGATTTAAAAAAAATATATATATTTTTTATTCCATTTTTCAAAATGAGGACTTCAGATTTAGCTCACTTGTCCACAAAATGTGCTTAAGTAGGTGTATATTGCATATACAAAAAGCATTGTGCAAAAGTCATAAACACCTTATATATTTCACAAAAATGTATATTATAAATTTTGCTTCAGTGTGCTAGTAGGAAACAAACAGTACATTTTAGAGGTCCTACTGAAAATATTAAAACCATAGATGCACACTCTCAGAAAAAAAGGTAGAAAAGCTGTCACTGTGGTGGTACCTTTTTTAACTTAATGGTACATATTAGTACCTAAAATGGTACATATTCCTACAGACTTCAGTATAACACAATAAACAAAATATCCAGGTAAATTACATAGTATAAATTGCAGTATTGCTAAAAAAAGAAAAGTTTCATTGCTTCCAATGTCAAACCAAGCATAACATTCATCATGAGGCAATGTCAGTAATCAAAACCTGATAGCAGTGATCTGTGAGCTTCATGATCTTCACCTCTCAGCATGCTGCAGCTGGTAATGTCTGCCTGAATCCTACTCTCAAAAAACAAGTCAATTGCTCAACTTAATTCAATTGTGGGCAGCGGTTCCACACATTGGAAATGTTTTTTTTTTAACTGTAAACTCTACTCAAATACCTTGTCTAGTGGAAACATGCTGGAATTGAGTAAACCTATAACAACATTAGACCTGTCTAACTCAACTAAATCTCTTCCAGGACATGAGGGAGGTCGGGCTGCCTTGCTTCTCACTCCCCGCAGCTTCAGTGTTCATCCAAGACACTGGTCTCTCGTGGCATTTAACGGACCACTTGAAATCCTTCACGGACCACCAGTGGTATGCGGACCACAATTTGAGAACCACTGATGGGGTCTAAACACAGATAGATTAAGCAAACTTCTACTTATAAATGCAAATTGATTGCACACAATGAAATTAAGTAAACAAATGCATTATCTCATCTGAATTAAGCAAATTGAGCAAGAGCAAAAAATCTACTTATTGAACTGTTCGGAGTGCATCACCGCACCGAGTACAATACTGAACCGCAGCCAAAAACTCAAGGCTACATGGGAGGTCTGCTACATACGGAGAGACCGAGAGAAACACGCACTCCAAACAGCCTCTCAATCGAGTTTCTCTGTCTCTTTTCCACACTGCAGGAAGTGTTTACAGACATTCAAGCTCTTTCTCAATCCTTAAATTCATGCAATGTGCAGGAAAACTCCAGGCTGACTTGTTAGTTTGTTTGGTTGCCAGTGGGAGGCTGTTTATTGCGAAGAGAATCAGCTAGTGTTGTATTCTCAGTTCTTTAAGTGTTTTACAGCCGTAGGACTTAAAAACCACCAACATCTCAATGTTATAAGGTGAAAATTACTCCTTAAATGAAATACAGAAAAGTTGTTAAACTGTAGAGATGATTGCTGCATTGTGAACTCTAAAATACTAGAAAACACTGTTTGCACTTTAAACTATAGTTCTACATTTGTTTAAAAAAAAAACCTTCCTTAAATTAAAGGATGATGATGCTCCAGCCAATTAATTATAATAGGATAAAATGAAATAGAAAGTGTCATTAATGTGAAATACTAAATCAACTGTTCTATCTCAAATTGAATTTTGACAATTTAGTTGAATAACTCTAAATATAAATATTTTAATCAAAGATATTTCATAATAGTAACACTATGAATGCAAACTGAATGATTTCAGTCAATTTGCCTATAGGTTTTAATGAAAAGCAAAAATGTCTGAAATGTCCATCTACTGTAATTCATGGAAACATTAAATAATAACCCTATTAAGTTATCGATTTGTATATTTTTTATTCCTTATTTACTTGTTCTATTTTTTATTATCTGTGTTTTTTGTTCTGTCACTGTCATTCTGTTACACTGTGGAAGCTTCTGTCACGAAAACAAATTCCTCGTATGTGTAAACATACCTGGCAATAAAGCTCATTCTGATTCTGATTCTGATTCTGATTAATTACAATAAGTATCACATTTAAAAATAACACTAGTAACAACATTCCACTTGAGACCTTGGGCATTTTTACTCCACAAATCAAAAAAAAAAAAATAACACTTATTTGTCCACAAATCCCTCATTAACAAATATACACAAAAACTTTGATATTCAACATAATACAGTGTCATAGATCACTTTCAGACAAAATTAGATCAATTACCCCCAAAATGGTTTTGACTGACTAACTCTCACAAATGTTGATACCATATATACTGCAAAATGTAATTATGCTACCAGCCAGCTCTTTATATAAAGTTGAATATAGAAGCATGCGAATGTGACTATAAGTATTTCGATGCATAAAGGCATGAAAATCTTCAGGTATTATAAAAATTAGCATAATGATTTTCTTTGAAACAATGTGCATTTTGAAAATATAACTTGATAAAAAAAAAAACTGGGCAGTGAAGAGAAGATGATGTGATCAGCTGTACCATTTGACCTGCTCTAATGATTTTTAAGAATGTGGAAAATTTCATGGATGAAATTTGAGTTTGCTACGGACAGTTTGGGCGTTGACATATTTATAAACCCAGGAGCACGTTGCCAGATATCCCTGAATATTTTGATTGTGGTGAAACCACTCTATATTTCAAAGCTGTAAGTACGTGGACAAGTCCAAGAGGAAAAATAAATAAAACAATACTAGAATCTCACAGATTTCAGCATTCAGTCGAGGCCACAGCACAGCAGGCGAGATGTTTGCAGCATTGAGTAACAAGATTGTCAGAAGGATTAATGAGATTCTAATGAGGACACGCATATGCACGTCGCCCGGTCCGTGAGGGGAAGTGAGGCTGGGTGCGGCTCTTCAGGGTCTGAGCTATGACTCATCCGCTGGTCCCTGGTAATGGAGACTCACAATGTCATTGCTTCCACAGATACCAACGTCTAACATAACCGGAGATGACTACACTGTCTGAGCCGAGGTACAATTAATTAGTCTAGATCAAACTGTGTGCTCACTGGCTGCAGGGGGTCAATTCACGATGCAGAGGAAGCCTGAGAAGAAAGCAAACAAGATACTTGAGCCAGCTGAGAGAATTCAGAGAAAAATTAATAATCAGCTATGTAGTGTTGCAGGCAAACACGGTCATCTGTACATGCATTGTAAATATTTCTACAACTAGACAATTGTTACTATTTTCCACTCTGTAGAATAACAGTCATCAAAACTATGAAGTAACACAAGTGGAAGTGTGGGAATTGTGTGCTGACTAAAAATGTTAAACAACTCCAAACTATCTTACATCTGATCTTCTTCAATGTAGCCATCCTTTGTCTACATTCCAGCTCCACACACTCAGGACTTCTCTCAACTAACTAACTAACTAAAATGTTGCCTGCTTTTCCATCATCATCTGGTCCAACTCATCCATTAAAGAAAAAAAGGATAAGCATGAGGACTAAAATTATAAAATTTGTCAGTCATTATTGATCTAAACATTTCAAATGTAATCATATCTCCAACCCAGCCCCAATGTAATAGGTTACAGAGTACAAGTTACCCTATTTAAAACATAATAAGTAGTATAACTATTTCAGTCACTTTATTAAAGCAATATAACTGATTGTTTGATTACTTTTCCAAATTTCTAACGAATTTTTTCAACTGTTCATCTTCAAAAACATTTAAAGCAGGCAGGGTTAACCTTATAGTAGTACTCAACACTGATTACTGTCAGACTTTCAAAATCCTTCATCTTTGAGATCATTCTGAGGTTAAATACAGATTTAAAATCATAACAAGAAATAGTAAATATTAATACAAGTATCCATATTTAGCCCCCTTTGTAGTCGTGAACATTTTCATAAGTAACTGTAATTTTATTACACATTTTTTTCGCAGCAACTGTAACAGATTAAATTATGTAACACCGTTACATGTAACTAGTTACTCACCAACACTGGAAGTAACTAACTATGTTTGTCCATCATATTCTGAAATGTTTTTACTTGTAAAGCTTTTAAAAAAAAATGTCACATTCCAGATAGAAATACCTAACGATAGATAGAACGATAGACAGATAGAAGGTAAAGAGTGATAGACAGACAGACAGACAGACAGATAGATAGATAGATAGATAGATAGATAGATAGATAGATAGATAGAAAACCTATGTACACTGAATAATATGTTTCAAGTTTGGCTCTGCTCTGTGCTGTTTTACACTGTATTCCTTTTGGCAGGAGATACAGATAAAGATTAAAAACACAGATAAAGTGGAATTTATTGTGTATTTGACGCTGTGTCAAAAACATAAATGGGTCTGTGGTCCACATGTATTATTGCTTATGTGTGTTTGTGTAATGACCAACTGTTCTTCTTTAGCACTAACTAAAACCATGAGGCCTATAATGATATCCAGCTATTGAGCACCATAAACAGAGTTTTGAATTTCAGGTTCATCGCAACTTGCACTCAATTCAAATAGATTTTGACTGACATTAAAATTTTCTTGTTTTTGTGATAGTAATGAACCAATAACTGCCTGTTTGCATTAATAGTGAAAGTAGTGATGGAATGGAATGAAATGGAGAGATGGATGAATGGATGAATGCAAAATACTGATGATTAGGTTACATTGAGAAATATTTTGAAGAACAACAATTATTCCTAGACCTAGAGGGACTCAGTCCTACTGTGCTATTCACATGGAGTGTTGGTGATGCATTATTCATCTGCAATTATGCTTCATTTTTCGAACAGACTATAGTATAGTCAGTAGTAATTTGCACTGTATCCGGGCAGCGCACCGCTTTTCATGCACAGGTTGAGACTATGCAATATTCAATCACTATGAAATCACTGTTGCTCTTGTGTTTATCTGTTATAAGAGACAGGGGAACAATACAAAATCTAAAAATGCTTTACAAACTTAAGCAGCTTGATTCACGAATATTAGTTGGATGAGATAACCTTAATCCAGTAGTATTTGTTCAAAGTCAGGGAAGCGGATTACTGCTTATCACTCGTGTGTTCTGCTTGAAATTCATAATTTACATAAAAATAAAATAAAATAAAATAAAATAAAAAATAATACCAGTTAGTGTTAATAAAATTGTTGCCAAACATACAGCAAGAAACATATAAATCCTTAAATTTGTTTGGTTGGTTGGTTGGTTGGTTTATAATAAAATATAAGCTGCTATGCATCTGATAAAAAAAGATCACGAGACATGAAGACACCATGAACAACCATGCAGGACAACTGTTTGATTGCAAAAATAAGGCATTACATTTCTCAAGCAACACCCATGATGTGCTGTATCACTGTATATACACTTTTATAATAGTGCAGTGCTGTCATTAAAATCAATAGATAGATAGATAGATAGATAGATAGATAGATAGATAGATAGATAGATAGAAAACCTATGTACACTGAATAATATGTTTCAAGTTTGGCTCTGCTCTGTGCTGTTTTACACTGTATTCCTTTTGGCAGGAGATACAGATAAAGATTAAAAACACAGATAAAGTGGAATTTATTGTGTATTTGACGCTGTGTCAAAAACATAAATGGGTCTGTGGTCCACATGTATTATTGCTTATGTGTGTTTGTGTAATGACCAACTGTTCTTCTTTAGCACTAACTAAAACCATGAGGCCTATAATGATATCCAGCTATTGAGCACCATAAACAGAGTTTTGAATTTCAGGTTCATCGCAACTTGCACTCAATTCAAATAGATTTTGACTGACATTAAAATTTTCTTGTTTTTGTGATAGTAATGAACCAATAACTGCCTGTTTGCATTAATAGTGAAAGTAGTGATGGAATGGAATGAAATGGAGAGATGGATGAATGGATGAATGCAAAATACTGATGATTAGGTTACATTGAGAAATATTTTGAAGAACAACAATTATTCCTAGACCTAGAGGGACTCAGTCCTACTGTGCTATTCACATGGAGTGTTGGTGATGCATTATTCATCTGCAATTATGCTTCATTTTTCGAACAGACTATAGTATAGTCAGTAGTAATTTGCACTGTATCCGGGCAGCGCACTGCTTTTCATGCACAGGTTGAGACTATGCAATATTCAATCACTATGAAATCACTGTTGCTCTTGTGTTTATCTGTTATAAGAGACAGGGGAACAATACAAAATCTAAAAATGCTTTACAAACTTAAGCAGCTTGATTCACGAATATTAGTTGGATGAGATAACCTTAATCCAGTAGTATTTGTTCAAAGTCAGGGAAGCGGATTACTGCTTATCACTCGTGTGTTCTGCTTGAAATTCATAATTTACATAAAAATAAAATAAAATAAAATAAAATAAAAAATAATACCAGTTAGTGTTAATAAAATTGTTGCCAAACATACAGCAAGAAACATATAAATCCTTAAATTTGTTTGGTTGGTTGGTTGGTTGGTTTATAATAAAATATAAGCTGCTATGCATCTGATAAAAAAAGATCACAAGACATGAAGACACCATGAACAACCATGCAGGACAACTGTTTGATTGCAAAAATAAGGCATTACATTTCTCAAGCAACACCCATGATGTGCTGTATCACTGTATATACACTTTTATAATAGTGCAGTGCTGTCATTAAAATCATATATGTTTGAATGAGACATCTATGAACGACCTCAGTATACATATACAGACATTGAATGCAATCCATGCATCTAATCCCAAACCCTGAAAAATCCCCCTGATCCTATACTTCAAATCTGTACTTCAAATGTGAAGTAAAAAGGTGACCACACAAAGTATTTGTACATTTTTGTGAAATGAATTTGATGAAATGAAAATGGCATTCATCTTGCATCATTAAAGCTGCGGCAGCAAAGGTAATGGTCTGGTTTAGGGCTGTGATCTTACATTATTATTGGCTACACAAAGTGACTTGGAAATACCACACCTTGCATGAGAGTGTGTGGCAGAACCACAAATTGCTGTGATCATAGTCCAGTTCAACCATTTCCTCCCACCGCCGAGCCTTTAACCCTCCAACCACCGCCAATCCATTACACACATTCACTTCAGCCTTTACATACACTCAGGGGAGATGCAGTGGTGGAGTCTTTGAAGTTGCATGCGGTCATGTCATTTTCACACACAAGTATCCTATGAAAAGATGTCAGCTTGACTTTTAGGAAATGTCTCATTATAATTTAACATGATAGACTGTCATTCCATCACATAAAACTTCATAGTGTAATATTATCTCTAATAAAATATTATCCCAATTTTTAAACACCACATTTTGTGTGTGGAACTTAAAAAAATTTTTTTTGAAGTTGTTAAAAAAGTGTATACTTATTGGAGTATGAAAATTAGATTTCAGCCTTTCTACAGTATATCAAAAATCCATATTTAATTCCATGTGTTACTTGCCAGTTCTTTGTAATTAATTGTAAAAAATTAATTTCACAATATTAATTTGTTTTCAGTGCACAGCAACATATAAACCAAATTCATACAGTATTATATAGTGTTACAAAGTATTATTTATTTTGAATTAAATTAATTTTTTATATTTTCAGCTTTTTAATTTTTCATTTAAGTTTGATTAACTTTGTTATGTGCTTTTGTCATTTTTATTCATTTTTAAAATATTTTTATATTTATATATTTATTTATTTATTTCAGTTTTAGTCATTTTAGTACCTAAACGTTATTTCAATTAGTTGCCAAGACAACATTTCTAAATAACATTATATTGAAGATAAATATTAAACTGAAAAAACTTGAACTGGAAATTAGTAAAATTATAAACCATCTGAAATAAAGAAAGTCTGAGCACTAAAATGACTGAAACTAAAACTGAAATAATAATAATAATAATAATAATAATTGCAAAAGCAAATAAAATTACTAAAACTTCAGCAAAAATAAACATGCAAACTGAAAAATTTAAATATTAATAAATATTACAATAGCAAATAAATAATACTAAAATAACACTGCACAATTGGAGTGGGTTTCGTACTTTAATACTTAGGGGTTTGGGGTTTGTTCAAATCCTTAATTCTAAGCTGATCTTGCTAAGGCAAGCATTAGTATTGCTAAAGCAGCAGACATGTACACAAATACAGATGCAAACCCACGGTTACATCCCAAAAATTGCAAGAGCAGTGGTGCCATAACTAAACATTCTTTATCTCAATATCTCATGCAGAGTTCTGGGAGATCTTGCTTGTCTTTGTTCTGGTGGGGTAACTCATGAGTGGGCTGCACTACAGGGGTTCTGGCTGGGACAAAAGCAAGCCTTGATTTTGGTATCCAGACTGGGACTATTTACCATGCATTCCCCATGAGGAGGCTGGTCTCATCCCCTCTGGCCATTCTTCTCTCAATAATGCTTACAATCTGGCCAGCCACCACCACGATCATTTGATTTCTCCGCTCGTTTGTGTAGGAGAGTGCTGTTCCCACACTGAACGGTACGTTTGTGGAGAAAGGCTATGATGGTTGGAGCCATGTTGCCTACATGATAAAGGTGACTCTGGGGGACTTCCTGTTTAAGTTCTGACCGTTTGCATGACATGGAGCGTTGCTATCTTTTCGAAGACGCACATATGGAAACTGTTAGCCAAAAATCACAAGGGAAAGAAACTGGTAATAAGAAAGGTCCTTGTGAGCTCAACTCCTCATCCAAAAGATTTCACTGACACATTGTATTACATTGTTCACACTAATGTGTGGATTCAGAAATTTTAGAATATCAAAGATGGTTCTTTAAAGGTTCTTTACATGCAGTAATGGTTTTATTTAGAACAGTAGCATTCTGAAGAACCCTTTCATGCTGAAATGGTTATTTGTCTTTGTTCCCGCCCTTTTGTTTTTTTAAATCTGTAACTGACAAAGCACCTCATTACTGATTTTCTGGAGTTCAGTGATCCAACTACACAGACTGTCAACACACTCTCAACAGGTAAATAATTTCATTCTTAAAATTTAAATACAAATGTAACTTTAAAAATGTAACTGGCTTCCAAACAAACATGTTCTTAACTTTTTTTTTTATAAGTTATTGGTCACATATAAGTGTGTGCAGCTCTGCTAAGCTGTGGAAACTTCTCTCCTCTTCTCCACTAAGTAAGTAAAAGAGACAATACATTTATAATTCATATTGTTAGGTTTTTTAATTATTACTTGGGTTTATGTATAAACATACCCAGTCACAAAAAATATTAAAACTATCCCATGACTTTATATCACTTTTTTCTTTTA
>NW_015623515.1:898141-898591 GCF_001515625.1 Sinocyclocheilus rhinocerous | reverse complement strand
TTTTATGCTGAAATGGTTCTTTGTGTTAGAGTTTAGGGTTCTTTATTCCCGCCCTTTTTGTTTTTTAAATCTGTAACTGACAAAGCACCTCATTACTGATTTTCTGGAGTTCAGTGATCCAACTACACAGACTGTCAACACACTCTCAACACGTAAATGATTTCATTCTTAAATTTAAATAGAAATTTAACTTTAAAAATGTAACTGGCTTACAAACAAACATGTTCTTATCTTTTTTTGTTTTTGTTTTTGGTCACATATAAGTGTGTGCAGCTCTGCTAAGCTGTGGAAACTTCTCTCCTCTTCTCCACAAAGTAAGTAAAAGAGACAACAAATTTATAATTCATATTGTTAGATTTTTTTAAATTATTACTTGGGTTTATGTATAAACATACCCAGTCACAATAAATATTAAAACTATCCCATGACTTTATATCACTTTTTTCTTTT
>NW_015623515.1:894476-898070 GCF_001515625.1 Sinocyclocheilus rhinocerous | reverse complement strand
ATTCTACTAATAAGAACAATATAAAACGCACCAAGGATTAATGAGCTACTGGATTCATGAATATTAATCAGGTTGTGTGCGTTCGCTCGAACTGATTTGCTGAAATCTAAACAGGGACGATAATAGGTGAGCACCAGCCAATGAGATTGCCGTTTGCGCATTAGTTCCGCCCACTACCGGAAAACTCGGCATTTCTTAAAAGCAGAAGAATTCCAAAGGAACTCCTGTTATTTTGACAGGAAAATAAAACAAAGATTATCGTTTACATGTATCACATCAATTCTGCATGTTATGTAAGACTCTCTCTCTCTCTCTCTCTCTCTCTCACTTTGCGCGTGTGAGAGAAAGCGTCAGCGAGTTGTGCGCCTTACTGAGCATTTTTCAGTTTTTCTTTTTTAATAAATCTGCAAAGATGTCAACAATTCTGTGTTTTTCTGTCAATATGGGGTGCTGTGTGTACATTAATGAGGAAAAAAAATTAACTTAAATGATTGTAGCAAATGGCTGCAATATAACAAAGAGTGAAAAATTTAAGGGGGTCTGAATACTTTCCGTACCCACTGTATATATAGCACATAACATAACATGAAATGAATAAAATTAATTTCCAAAATTTAAAATAAAAAATGTTTCAGAAAGTTCAGTTCAACCATTCACTGAAATTATGATGACACAATTTGCTAAATAAACTTTTATTCAAAAAAGGTTAAGGTCAGTAAGATTTTTTAAAAATTACTACAAGTATACACCAAGGATATTTTAAACTGATCAAAAGTAATAGTAATGTCTTATACATTGTTATGAAAAATCTATTTCAAAATTGATAATAAGAAATGTTTTTGGAGCACCAGAACAGCAAATTAGAACAATTTCTGAAGGATGATGTGATACTGAAGACTGAATTAATGGCTGCTGAAAATTCAGCTTTCCCATTACAGGAATATTAGAATATAATAAAAATAGAAAACAATTATTACTATTTTTACTGTAATTTTAAGAAAATACATTTCAATAAATACATATTTGGCGAGCATAAGAGACTTCTTTCAATATCTTGAATGGTAGTGTACAGTACAAAAAAAAATCATTGAGTGGTGTTGCAATTCTGACTGCATCATACACAAGATAAACCATTTCATATTCATGCATACAAATAAATAGACACCATAACCTCAAAGTAACATATGTACCAGAAAAACAGAAGAATGACATGACATGCACATTTAATAATGACTCATGGGTAATGAGAACTGAAGATGTTCCTGGTCAGAGCGCCCGGCATGATCTCTTCTCACGCTCTCCCTCAGCTTCCCAAAAATACTGCAGGAAGCAGAGGGGTCACACTGGAGGGGTCGGGGAGGAGGGCGGCGAGGGTAGCAGTGTGTATGCTTACAGATGTGTGTGTGTGTGTGTGTGTGTTTAGTAGACATGTATGCGGGAGAGGGCTTCATTTTCTCACTGCATCTTATTTTTAGTGCTTCCGCTTACAGACTGCGAATCAAAAACAACAACACACTTACCTTCCACCCGCTGACAGATCAAACTACTTTCATATGAATATAACCAGATTAACATTTCACATTTAAAACTTAAAAATAATAAACAAACAGAGAACTATGGTGCCAGTATATATCAACTCACCCAGATACGATAATAAACCATGCACTGTTTACATATGTTAAATTACCATTATTAATGGTGTAATACATTACACAAGAGGACACAAGTCTCTCAGAATATACACAGCAGTCATATAAGGAAGAAGTCTGAGATGAAACTTGATGTTGTTAACTCCATTAAAGCTAGAATTATAGTTTCCTGTTTCATCGAAGGGCCCAAGTATCTACCAAGAAGAACAATATTGTGGCCCTTGTGCAAAAAGCTCACAGAATCTTTAGGTTTCTAGCTAGGTTAGTCCAACTTACACCAAACTAAAATAACCTACACCAAATTAAACTAGACCAAACTAAACTACACTAAACATAAGTACACTAAACTGCAACAAAACAAACCATGCTAAAGGGACTGTTCACCTATAAATGAAAATTCTGTCATTTACTCATTCTCATGTTATTCTAAACTTTCTTTCGTCTGTGGAACACAAAACAAGACATTTTGACGAATGTTGGTAACCAAACAGTTTCAGTTCCCATTGACTTCCATTGTATTTTTACAACTGAAATCAAAGGGAACAGAAACTGTTTGATCACCAACATTCCTCAAAATATCTTCTTTTATGTTCCACAGGAGAGAAAAAAAAAGTCATACAGGTTTGGAACAACAAGACAGAAATGACAGAAATGTCAGAATTTTCATTTTTTTGGACTATCCCTTTAAGATTTCTCATGAACATGTCATACAAGATAGAAGAGACATTTGTGGCCCTTGTGGGGGAAAAAAATTGTTCAGCTCATTAGTCTGTGATTTTTTTAGCATCAAAAGCCTGAGAAAGAAACGACCTGCCTCTATATTTGGACATGTTGTCCTTGACATAGCACAATCACACTGTGTCTGAAATCTATCTACTGATATAGAGACATTAAACACTTCGGGAACCCAAGCTGGAGGAACACAGAATCAAGCATGAGCTGTAAGTTCAGGCAAGAGGTTAAATCCAATGTATCCTTATAAGGAAAAGCTAGAGCCCCCCTCTGAAATGACTTTTCACATAGGTCGCATGTTGTAGGGACATTGCGAAGCTCTGACACTAGCAGGAATTCGAGGAATTGTTTGTTTAGAAAAGAATGGTGGAGCTGGGGAGAAATAAATAAGAAAATATGGCATAAATACCCTGGAGGAAACCTGTATTTGTGTGTGTGTGTGTGTGTGTGTGTGTTGACAAGGGGAAAGGGAGCGGACATTGCTCTGACTTTATCCCTTGTGATTGTGTGACATTTTTGGGTTTGCTGGTTCTGTGTGCTTTTCACACTAGCTCCGACTAAATGGAGATAAAGTGATCTCCACACCACAAGGGGCAGCAGATACAGAGAATCTAGGTGCCTTATTACTCTGAACACACTATTAATATAGGCTGCTTGGGAATTCTCGTGCTTTCACGTATATACAGAATTTCATATTCTTGAAGTATGTTCTGTACATATGCAGGTTTGTACAATAAACAAATTACTCTGACAGCATGGTTGCGTGCCATGCAGAACTTAATTGAAAGGCCTTTTAATTTTGCAACTCATTTTCAGGATGCAGAATTCCAATTTAAATTTGAATGCAAGGAAGTGGAATTAATTGAAACACAAAGAAATTAAATTAATAATTAATAACTAGTTTTCAACTTGAAAAGCCAAGTTTGTCAGGACAAAGTTCTCAGCATGCGATGAATTTCTTGTAATTGTAATTCATTTACTTCCTTTTCCTGTCAACTTCCATTTCCTGCCCATTTCAAATTCACACAAATAGTAATCACGAAAATAATTTGTTGTTGCTAAACAAGTAAACTACCATTCAAAAAGGGGTCCGTAAGATTTTAAAATAATAATAATACTTATACTTTCATTCAGCAAGGACACATTCAGCTGATGAAAAGTGAGAGTTAAGACACTTACATTGATATAATGAAAATATATATATATATATTAA